>NC_089760.1:8180000-8200000 GCF_040412425.1 Macrobrachium rosenbergii | reverse complement strand
TATATATATATATATATATATATATATATATATATATATATATATATATATATATATATATATATATATATATATATATATATATATATATATATATATATATATACATCCACCCATACATACATACATACATACATACTTATGATTTTAGCCATCTTTTAGAATACCTGGATAAGGTATATTAAAAATACAACATTTTCGGGATGAGTAATGCTAGGTGGTTGATATTGACAGATTTATGGAAACTCAACATTTGTTCAGAAACCTCTAGGTGGCTTCACCAATTTAAGAAAACAGAGGCGACTGTTATTTTGGTGTGTTTGAGGGCAGTTTGTTTCACAAACAAAAACACATGGTTAGTCTTTGTTATTATAAAAATGAAGGCAAACGTAAATAGAACTTAGATATGTGACAATAGAATAAAATAAATGTTGAAACTTACCAAGTGGGTTTTAGGTCTACAGTCAAGTTGAAGCTGTCGGCACGGAACGTTATTGTTATTAGGAAGCCATCGTGGTCCTGTAATAAAAATCACTATAATAACAAAAAGAAAGTCCGAATGTTATTGAACAGCACAGTGTTGGGGTATAACGCAAACTATTAAAGACAATCAACAAACAAGGAAAGACAATCAGAGGCATAAAGTCAGACGCAATGACTAATAAAGACGAACAAATTTTATGACAGCTCCTTCACTATGCTGTTTCCAACAACATAATAAAGGAGAAATTTGAGTAATGTGGTATCGATTTCACTGACACGAGACTCAATTAGGAATACTCACATTGCGAAAGTCATGCGATGAGGCCCTAACATCGATAAGTGGCTGTACTTTTACGGTTAAATCTGGGGTATCGAAGAGTTCCTCTGTTAAAATAGTGAAGAAATTGGTGGTAAAATTCTCATAAGATTTCATGGTAAAAATTTACTTTGCGCCAAAATCTAAAACATGCAACAGAGTGCGTCATTGCAAGAAAAAATATTGGGTCAATTTATGAAAACAATGAAAATTAAGTACTGTAAGTGGTCAGTGGAAAATCGCTACAATAATAAAATAAACGAAAACTAGAACAGAAAAAGTAGAAATGCACAAGAACTTGCCTATATCAGGAATACTCTTTGCTGTCCTCTCTGACACTTTATTCGCCCCGTCACTTTTTAAATATTCAGGCAATAGGAACTTTTCGGCTGAATCTCCATTGACAGGAGATGCTTTCACTTCTTCTCCAACTGGATTCGTTTCATTATTATAGTAGAGAACTTCAGAAGGTGAACTTAGCTTTACAGTTATGATTATGGTTAGCTGTAAGTTCATACACACCCACTGAAGGGGGGATTTAGCAGAGGACAAACGCCACATGGTTATCCAGAAATACTTCGACTTGGCTTAACTTTTCAGGCCTGCAACAACGACTTAAGTCAAAAGTAATGATCACGTCAATTTTTTCCTGTTGTTCATCACTCACACCACATCAGCATTTGCAATTGTTTAAATTGATTGCGCCTCTGTAGTGCCTGTCATTATTTCCGATAATGAAAATTCATGAATAAAATGACTTCCATAGAAACCACTACTTTTTAGGCACGATAGTGCACGAACAAATCCAATGCAAAATCTGTTTAGAGCCACCAACACATAAATTTCAATGTGAAATGATAAGCACAAACGAACTGAAAATCACGAAAGGATCCAAAGTTTGATCATGGAGACGAGGAAGCCCAAAATTGTATCCTTTTTAATTGGGGAAAGTGGCTGGAGCGTTGATGACGGTTTGGTCTAGCTTAAGAGCGCTTCAATATCACTACCAGAGACAGTCGTTCAACTACTGAAGTGTTTTAACAAGAGCTTATCCCTCACTTGTTACATCCGGTTACGTATGCTCTGTTATCAAACCTCAGAGCATAAACGTCTAGCGCAAGCAGCCACTGTACAAAAATAGGACAAAACATTTCATACAAGATAATTTCGGTTTCAAATGAATTCTTGTAGCGACGGGAGCTCAGCAAACCCCGTAACCAATTAATACTTCAGGCGTTACTCGCGGACGGCAGCCGGACCACCATCTTTTCATTCTTGTTATATTCGATACAGCTTTCTCTGCTGATTTTCTCTTAATTTTCTCTTACAATTTTGTGGCCTTTGCTGAATGAACTGAATTCTCCGCATAAAGCCTATTCTCTGGGTTATGTGACTCACTAATCTCTCTCGCTGACTCTCTCCTGAGTAACTTTTGATTAATCACCCTAGAAAAAGGATGAGCTGTTTTGAGTGATGCTATTTCCTTTGATATCCCGGCGGCATACAGTTATACTGACAGGAAAGGGTGTGTCATTTCCTTGCTAATACCTCATACTGAATAGTTCCCATTTTCTATACCCTAATTACCAGGAATTTTTGCAGTGTAGATCATAAGGTCGGTGACTAACCGGAAATAAAAGTATTTGTTTTATTAATCAGTTTCCCATACACACACACACACACACACACACACACACACATATATATATATATATATATATATATATATATATATATATATATATATATATATATATATATATATATATATATATATATATATACATATTCATATATTCCAGTTAGTCACGGACATTCATGATCTACACTCTGCAAAAATTCCTGGTAATTAGGATATGGAAAATAGGAACTATTCACTTGCATGGGAAGGATCCGAACCCATCCCTAGACCACGACTATATGTGTAAGTTGATAGGGTATAGATTGTAATTCCCAGAATTTGTTAATCAAATACACAATTTTTTAATCAAATGCAGAATTTTTTTAATCAAATGCAGATATGGTGAAACCCAAGTGTTGCCGCAATTAGCTGAATAATGCTCACTTACAGCCGTAAAATCGAGTATGCCAGATGTCAAATATATATATATATATATATATATATATATATATATATATATATATATATATATATATATATATATTATATATATATATATATATATATATATATATGTATATATATTGTATATATATATATATATATATATATATATATATATATATATATATATATGAAATTAAATGTATCAGCAACAAAGTGTGATATAATGGAATACAGCAAACACGTACCTGTTGAGGCAAAAATCAGTTAAAACACCGTTGCAATGGAAATGTAGCGAAAGATAAATGCTGGAACACGAACCGGAAAGAAAAAAAGGCGACTGTGGATTAAATGACTGTACAAACAGAGGTAATTACAAGGCAGTTATCAAAAGGAAATGGGAAACCAGTTTATTCATGTATGCAATTGAAATACAGAAACCTGCTTCTTATTTCCAAATAACTTTCTTTACTCTTAGGACACCTAATATCTTTAGTAACCTGCCCAGATTACATAATTCTGCAGGCAGATAATCAATAGTACCTACAAACAATAATATCATGCCAAATTTAAATTACACAAAATCCTTTTAAGTAATTGCTAAGAACTCTATGAACTCTTTATACAAATTATCAGTTAAGAAACCTGCTGAATAATATTTTTCTTGAATAGACACTCCTAGTTTTCCTTACTGAGAAGTGAACTTCTCATATCCTGTGTCTAACGAACAAGCGACCCCCTGTACAGTGCTGACTGTTGCAGACTAGATCCTTGAAACCCAGTGCGGAAAACACCAATTACGTCAACCTCTGGCCGTTGTATTTAGTCTTCCATAGGCTACCACGAATTCAGATGCATGGTAAAGCTGCGCCATTTCAGTCACCACTTAATGAACTAATGGCAAAAGGTCCTTTGCACTCAGTCAATAAAAATTACTTATTCCACATCTTTTTGACTGGCGTTCCTAATCCGTCTTAAATTACGCGGAAATTATAATAAAAAAGTGAAATCTTCCATAGGAAAAACCTGCTTCATAATTCTTATATAGAATGTAGCAGACATTACCAGGACATGTCTAAGTAATGTACTTGACAAAATTAACTAAATCAGCTACACCTAACTTGAAACCACCTCTATAATACACCTTCAGTAATTAACTAGTTAGGAAGGTTACCTGGAAAGTCCATAACATGCGCTTTAAACAGAATACGTACTGATAACCAGTGTGTAACTGCAATGTTTAACGTTTCATGACTAACAATAGTAATCAGTAGTGCACAAAGACATCCCCGGAGTGACCAAAGTCATTACTGTAAAGAGCTTAGATGCTTAGCACTGCAAGCTTGCCCAGTGAGCACTCTCACAGACAAGCAACGGTTGGCTTCTCAGAGTGAAATGTACAAGTTGCTCATTCTTTGGTGTGACGAGCACATAAGCGTGACACTCGTGAAGTGAGTAATGACACAGACATCACTGTTTAACCAGTTACGGAGTACCCTGACATGAATGGTTGTTCATAGTTTTCTTTTGAAAGTAGTCAGGTTCACCCCTTCAGTAGCGCCTAAGAAAATATATTTCCTCTGCCTTCGGGACAGTTTTATTTTTATGGTAGCCGATTTCCTTTCTTCCATTTTCTAGCATCGCTGGCCCACAAGTTTACCAAATTGTCACTGATTGCCTTAGCACTGCCGATATGGTCTTCCACAAAGGGAATGTTTTATACCTTACCTGTCTTATCTAGCCGCATGAATCCTTTCTGTTAAGAAAGCCTTACGAAATGAAGACTCATGAACTGGGCTCTGGTGATTTCAAAATTACGAAAAAATTAGTGCGTGTCATTTAATATTAGTGTCATTCATGAAGTTGTTTTATACTGTAATTTCAGTGCGATTGTGTCTAATACTACAAATAACGGTTGTGGAAATGTTAAATCGAAAATTAACATCAATTCTACCTCTCTGTAATGGACAGGTTTACGTACGGCATATCGATTATGCCGTACGTAAACCTGCTGACTATAGCAAAAATATCTTGCCCTGAAATATTTTGCAACTTTTCAGATTTCTGATAGTGGAAATCCATGGAAAAAGTCTGGCACAACTTTCCTCAGCATAAAGCAAACTTTTGCAAGAGCACGAGAATATTTGTTTTTTAATTTGGTCCTTTTCAAATTATATTATTTCCTAATTGGGAGAGAGAAAAAACACTGTTGCACTGAAGATATTTACAAAGAATTATTATTCGCTGTGAAACGTGAGATTGAAATAAATAAAGCAGCAAACGATATAGAGAAGATGCATGGTTCAAGAAAAACCATTCAAAATACCAGAACCTTAATGCGTCCTCCTCAGAAAAATTAATTCGCCATGCCAAAAAAAAAAAAGTATCATCGTAGGAGGTTTTTTTGCATGCGATGAACAAGCGAAAGAAATACAAATATGCATTTATGTTTTCTTAGTACAGACTATAAAGTATTATGTGAAATCCTTACCGTTCTTTTGTAACATGAATACAAAGTGAGGTACTGTGTCAAAATCTTGCGGTTGTTTGAATACAGTTGAAAGACGTACCAGTTCAAATAAAACTCGCATGTTCGTTGCTCACCAGGTAATCAACCTCAGTTCTGTGACTGATAATTACTTTTAACCTGACGGAAAGTAACATTTCAAAGGTGATTTTTTTTTACTTTCTTTTACATAATCTGTATCAATCTCAAAATTATCACCTAAAATGAGGTTACCATACTAAGTTACCTGTCTGACAAAGTCTAACAAAAGACTCCTATCTCTCTCTCTCTCTCTCTCTCTCTCTCTCTCTCTCTCTCTCTCTCTCTCTCTCTCTCTCTCTCTCTCTCTCTCTCCTTGAACTATAACAATAATTCATAATAATTTTTGAATAAAATATACCCCTCCATGACGAAAAAATAGGAGGCTTTCCATTTTCATGCCAATATATAAAGAGTATTGTTAAAAAAGTTTTGAATTTTCTCATAGAGTTTAATTAGGCCAGGTCCAGGAAAAAAACTCTCCTGCATTCCTCGAAAGTTATATAAGCCTCCAAACTGCATTTCCTCATTTAATGACGAATTCTTAATTAAATTCATAATTAAGCTTCACGCATTCCAAGTGGATAAGCCTGATGAAATTTCAGATGCCGACACACGCAAAATTAAACTTACTGATATATATATATATATATATATATATATATATATATATATATATATATATATATATATATATATATATATATTATATATATACATATATATATATATATATATATATATATATATATATATATACTGTATATATATATATATTTTTTTATACACATACATATATATATACATATATATATATATATATATATATATATATATATATATATATATATATATATATATATGTATGTATATTATCATGAAACTACAAATGTCGCTTAATATCAAATTCACGCTACCTCAGGAATATCCCCATTGGGGAATTATCATCTAAGGGGAATTTATAAGTGATGAATGGACTGGTACTGCCGAGTCTCGATCCCACAACACAGCTACTTATCCAGCGACTCCAGTCGACGTTCTGCCCACTGAGACTGGGCAGTACCAGTCCATTTATCACTTATAAATTCCCTTCGGTGATAATTCCCAATCGGGGATATTCCTGAGGTAGCGTGAATTCGATTTTAAGCGACATTTGTAGCTTCATGATGGTATATAAATCACGGTGTGATAAAAAAATTCCATATATATGTATATAATACATATGTATATACAACTTCTCCAGGTACACATGAATTTGCATGATTTGCTTATAAACATAACACTTTGTTGAAGCAAGATTTTCTCACCTTTCACTTCTAGGTATTCTTAAGTGCTTCTAACTTCCATTTATATTGGCAACGGATCTATCGCTTCACACAAGAAAAACCCCCAATTTTTCTTCTACCTTTCCGGGGTTGCTTCAGTTATGTAAGAACATGTTGGTGATAGAACATGCCTTGGCCAATCGGTCGTTTCTTGCTGACTTGGTTTCTGTCCCTGAAAGGATTTTTCCTATTTACGCAATACTAATGCTTGTTTGTATATTTCATTTCCGTATCCCATTCCTGCCATCAAAATGACCAGATCTTGTAGCTAGGGACATATCACTTTGGAGCAGTAACGAAAACCACAATCATAACTGAAATTTATACTATATATTGCTCACCAGATCATGTTTGGACCCGGAAAAGAATGTCTGTATTAATTTCTTTTTTTTTTTGTCAAATAGGCCTAGTGAAGCGGAAGAATAATTAAAAATCTATATATACGTGGAATACGTGGTCCCACCCTTTGGCAGAATCGATAGAGGCAATGAGTTATTGTTCCATGATGCTTGGTAGAGAAGATCAGTTGTTAAAAGCGATTATGTTTTAGGATGAAGTAAAAGCTTGGTTACAGGTATACAAGTGGGACCGAGATATGGTGACTGGTATCTTTATTGACGAAGTGACACAAAAGGTAGTCAACTGATGAAGATGGAAAGTTATGGAATGGGATAATGGTTTATGAAAGGCGTGAGGTTGACGATGATACACTTCAGATGTACAGAATGAATTTGAAAGTACATGTAAGAAAAGAAAGTTGGAAGTAAATTAAAAAGAAAGAATAGTTTTCAGTAAAAAGTAAACTAAGATGCTGCAATGGATGCTTGTATGGATGGGGAAAGAAGCATTTGATGTTTATGATATTTGGAAGTAAATTTATTGGCTGGTGGTACAACGAGAGAAATGATGAATTCCGGAATAAGTTGAACAAAGAAGGTGAGATTAAAAAGACAAGGAGTGTCATTGAAGGTCAAGATGGGGATGCATAATGGGGTTGTTAAATCAGATGAACTGTGGATATTGAATATGAATAAAAAAATAAAGGTGAAAGGTGAAATTGTTTGACCAGTAGAATAAGAAGAACGGAAGAAACAAGATACGCCAAATTGTTGGGTAAAAGGGTATCATAGTTGAAGGTTTAGTGTGCTTAGAGAATCCCGGTCATGTGGAGAGAATAGAGAATGGCCTGTTGGTGAATGGTGATTAAAGTCCAAGGAGCGAGGGTGCATGTGTGTGTGTGTGTGTGTGTGTGTGTGTGTGTGTGTATGTGTGTTTCGGGGGGAGGGCGTCTAATATACTGACAGTGAACTATTTGTGCAGATGTACGAATAGTATAATGTTGTGGAGGTTATCCGCACAGCAGAATCACCCACGAAAGTAACATATATACAATACCAAACACATAGATACATATACACGCACGCACATATAAATGCATATATATATATATATATATATATATATATATATATATATATATATATATATACACACACACGTTTATATGTGTGCGATTGTGTGTGTGTGTGTGTGTGTGTGTGTGTGTATAACTAGATACATAGCAAGTTCAAAGGTTTAAGATAACAAAAATAACTGACAGCACAAAACACATCAAATACTCAATAGCACAAAAATTCCTATAACAACAAATAGTGAAACTGAGAAAAGCAGTACGTGTTTATTTTCTACTTTTGTTTCCCCATAGGATTCCACTGCAGATCTGTTTCTTTTTTTATGTCCTTATTTCTACGTTAGACAAATTGCTGCCATTCTGGCTACTACAGGACTATTTTCTATACCGACCACCAACCAATAGGACTGGGAAGAAAATCGCTCTCAAGTGGATACCGTTTTCCTATAGCATTGTACGTATTCAAAGCAGAAACCTGAAAGGGTAAAGAGAGAGAGAGAGAGAGAGAGAGAGAGAGAGAGAGTAAGCAGTGTTGAATACAATAGTTTTAAACATCTGTTAAAATTATTTCCTGAATTTTACGATGCTAAATATTTGTGGTGTTCCCTTGAAATTCTGACGCCCTGACCTCGTTCTGATGTTCCGGATGTGGATTCGATTTTTAAATGGGTGTCAGAATTTCTTCGTTTGATTCTTCATTTGGATCTTAGGCTTCGTAGTGACAAGTGTGTCCAAATTGTGAGGAAATTGAGAAGTCAACAAGGCATGGCGATTATTACAGTTACGTACATCATACGTACACACACACATACATACATACATACATACATTCATACATATATATATATATATATATATATATATATATATATATATATATATATATATATATATATATATATATATATATATATATTTATTTATTTATTTATTTATTTATCTATATATATATATGTACACACAAACACACACACACTTTTTTTATATATATATATATATATATATATATATATATATATATATATATATATATATATATATATATATATATATATATATACACAAAAAGTGAATGTTTGTACATTTGTTTGTCCACTATAGAAAACTGAACTGCTTGACAGACCCAGACAAAATTTTGCACACGGCCTGTATCTCACTCCAGAAAGGTTTTTAGCTCAAAATCAAACTCCTACCCCGTGACACAGACAAAGCAAATAAAATTTTCGTTTTTACATCACCTTTTCCTTCAGTGTTGCTGGGTTGATTCTCATTTTTCCTCCCGACGCTCCACCTGTTATCCCATGCACTGTCAGACGTATGGTTAACCTACAACATTAAATCCAAATCCCCTATAACACCAATTTTTTATCAAATGTAAGTGAATTTTGATCATAATTGATGATTATTGTTAATATGTGTCAAACATATACCTCCCTGCTTGGTCGTATTGCTAAATTAGGCATTTCTGGCTTTGTTACAAAACATATTTCACAGCTATAAAGCAATGAGCCCAAACCAGTAGGTCCAAAGATTTTCTCCCCAAACAGTTGTCTACCTCATTCGCTCATGTGTAGTAGTTGCTAGCTCAACACGACATGCAAGATGTATGATGACTGTATATCCTTTTTCTTTATTAGTTTAAATGTGAATTTTATCATTAATTCGATCGTAGCGTCACGCTTGCATATATCATTATAAATTTGGTTTATATGAGGTTTATGGGGTGTTTTTGCAACAATACTTCACTTCACTGTTGTTGCACAAGAGACAGACCTTCTCCCCTCCCACACACACACTCATGCACACAAACACAGACATACAGTATTCTTTATTTATTGTCTTTGTCCAATGGAGATGCTTTTTATTCTCTTCTGATAGAGGAACATAACTTCCCCTGCCCCTTTCCTCCCTCTTTATCTTCCCCTCACCCACCCCTCCCCTTCCCTTCCCCTCTGATTCCCCTTCCCTCTTCCCTTATTTTTCCTCCCCTCACTCCCCTCCCCTTTCCCTTCCTCCACCCCCCCCCCTTCGCCCTCCTCGTCTCCCCTCCCCTCCCCTCTTCCCTCCCCTCCCCTCCCCTCCCCTACCTACATACTGTCATTCAGAGTTTTCCTGGCGAGCTCCAGATTGGTCAGCTAGTATATATGTAAATATATATATACATATATAGTATATATACATTTACATATATATATATATATGCATATGAATATATATGCTTGTAATAAACGGTGAAATAAATTGAGGAAGGCTACTGTATGAAGGATTGTAATTAAAACCAATTAGGAAGCAAGGGCTCAAAAAGATATTAGATGCAAAGCTTTAGATTGTGCTCAGATATGAGCAAAACGCTAAGATTTTACTGGGATGGTAATATGAAGCTGCTCTAGGGAAAAGTACAAAAGGCATCCAAAGAACAATCCCAGCTTTTTAAAAGAGATAATACCGATGTCCTTAAACCTTCTTTATTTGTCTTCAGCCGAAGTTACAGTAATCCTCTTATTCCAATAGCTATATACAGACTCTTGAGAAAAACATTTAAGAAGCCAGAGGTAAATGTTAACTAAATGTTAACTGCTCTTTGGTAAATGATCACCAACCCAATATAACAACATATTTATAAAACTGCTGTACTTTAAACAAGCACCTTGTTATATGACTAATAACAACCAGTTATACTCTCTCGTTCTAACATAAATAAATATAAATGTAAGGTATATCATATATAATACAATCTGGTATTTACTTGAAACCAAATTGAATTTTGGTCAGTGTGACAAAGTTGCAAAAATCCTCAAAATCTGTAGAGAGGTTCCAGGTGTGTGTGAGTCCAAAAAATGAACAGTAAATCGAATTTTTTTCTTTGGTTTTGTAACAGAAACAGAGCTACAGTATATGTTTCGCACGGGTAAAATATTCATCAATGCATATTTCACATATCGAAAGAACTAACAACTCTACCATTTTCTTCTGCCAACCTGTCTAAAATTCCATTGCATCTTGGAAGCATGGCAAAAAATAGCCAAAGATGCACGAGAACAAAAGGATCAGCAACAAAATGTTCCACTCGGTGGCATAACAAAGCCTCCCCTATTCTGAGAGTAATGTCATTAGGAAATCTCCACATTGGAAACATTTCTCACGCTCTCGGTCAATCTGCTGACTCGAGACGTTACACCGCCCGGCTTGTTGGCCTTGGCTTTTTAAGCTTGATTTTAGGGAGTCTCAGACGTTGGACGGGGTCAGGTGAAGGGGAGCAAAATCTCTCTTATATTGTTTTAAAGCGGTGTAAGGATATGTGAATGAGAAATATTAGCGTCCTACTTTTTTAAGAAGCGTCTTTATTAATCTGATGAATGATTTGGTGTAAGGTCTTTTCTTCAAATAAAGCAAGAAATAGTCATTGATTTTAGACTTCCTTACCACGTTCTATTTCCTTCAAGATCTTATTTTACCTTTAACATCGACTTCATCAGAAGAGCGTCGTAGTTGTTAAGATTACTTTTGCAGTTGGGGTGATCGTGTTGTTGACAGAAGTTGGTTCAATAATATTCACAGCAACTAACAAGTAAGGTTAACAGCCCATTTTTTTTTATGCAGCATTTTTTTGATGTCACGTAAAAGTGTTAAGCTGCTAAAAATATTTTTGTATGTGAGCATATATATCTCTTTAACTTCTACCATGCAACGTTCATCGTATCTTATCTTATCTTCGTATCTTATCTTCGATTTTTCATCTTCATTTACAGCGTCATATCTTTAACAAGGCTCTCTAATGGACTGTAATTTATATTGCTTCTTTAAGCTAATCTATCTCATGACAGTAACTGCCTTTACTTCCTGGTGCGCTGTTTTGAATGATTTCCTCACATGAACACTTCATACTTGTCATAATAATAAAAGAAAAAAACTACAAATGTACAAAGTACAAAACAGCCAGGAGGAAGGAACAAGAAATGCCTCATTTTTATGATGTACAGGAAGGCATGGGCTGAATGTATAAAGAACTTTATTTTCTTCGCTGCTACGTAACTCTCGCCTCCTCACCATTTACTTGCTGACTGGCACAAAGCCGCCATCAAGCCTAAGTACCTTTTCTCAACTTTTTGGTCAGTGTTTTATGGAAAGAAAAAGAAAAAATACCTCGTGAGGTTTTTCGTAGAAATAAGACGTAATTCAGCAGATACTTGTCGGATGATGCATTCGCGGTCGTAATGTTACTCACAATGGCTTCTTAGTGTAATTTTATCGTCGTTAGCGGTTTTGTTCAAACTTTTATTTTTTATTCCTTTACTATAATTGTTGTTACTATCCGAATGGTATTAATATAGGTAATGTAAAGTTACATATAACCTATCAAAACATATTTATAAGCTGTAAAATCTTTTGTATGCTAGACTGATTACAGACACTGAAAACAGTATCAGGCAGCAACAATTGTGTGTTATCAGTTTAACTCCCAGTGGAATGTTAAGTGCTAAGGGAAACTTTGTCGTGACTACACAGTAAGTTTCCTAAACTAATAACTGAAAACAAGAATTTCGTTATGGAAAGAAGAATACAAAAAAATGTGCAATAGGCGCTGCATAGGGATGAAACAAACTTCATTCTCATGATGATGATGATGATGATGATGATGATGATGATGATGATGATGATGATGATGATGATTATTATTATTATTATTATTATTATTATTATTATTATTATTAAGGTACCTTTACCATCAAATAGCCCATAATAAAAGAAAGACTATTCTTGAATGCATGTGGCACGAACATCATCTCTGTAAGCACAGGAAAACTAATAACCAGTACGTACATAGTTTTCTGGGAGTATACTGAAGTTCTGCCAAAGCGAAAACGTAAAGAAAACTTTGAAAGACAAATTAGATTGTTTTTAGCGTTTAAAGAGTTCAGTTATGAATTATTCTATTTTTGAATAATAGTTGCTATCAAACAAGTATCATCATGCTACGAAATATTTCATGTATTGTTACAAAAAATCACTTTGAGAGAGAGAGAGAGAGAGAGAGAGAGAGAGAGAGAGAGAGAGAGAGAGAGAGAGAGAGAGCAAAGCATCATTCACAAGATATAAAACTGAACTTACTCATCAAAAGAGTATATTCAGAGAATGATTAATCTGGAGGACTCTCTCTCTCGCTGTTTGATCCCAACAGTGACTCGTGGGGGATGACGAAAGATCATATTTTCTCTCTCTCTCTCTCTCTCTCTCTCTCTCTCTCTCTCTCTCTCTCTCTCTCATTTTAGGGAATCCAAAGATCACATCTACACCGTCCTTGTCCTTGTAATGGCAGGCAGGGCCTCGAGCTCCAGCGTGTACGTGGAAGCTCTTTCATCTTTGATTCATGATGAAATGACTAACACATCTTTGATAGAATGTGAGCCAACACTTCTTGGCTCACAAGGGCGGGTGTCAATGTAGTTATCACTTGAGATATTCTTCACGGTTAAAGACGCACTGGTCTTTCCGTTCTCAGTTCGAAGTTGTGCGTCTTCCCAGCTGAGCTTTTTCAACGAAGCAGTTACGATTTTATGGGCAAACCTACGTGGATTTACTTGCAGTCACAAGCCCAGTTCACCAAAGGGTTTAACTTTGTGATTAAAATTGAATATACATGTCTAGCAGCATCGTAAGCGTAGGTCTCTGCGCACGTAGCTGTCGGTGCTATTATATATATGTATATATATATATATATATATATATATATATATATATATATATATATATATATATATATATATATATATATATATATGTGTGTGTGTGTGTGTGTGTGTGTGTGTGTGTGTGCGTGCGTGTGAAAAGTAACTCTCTTTGTGTGACAGTCGTTTGATGAGGTTTCCATGAACTCCACCTTATGTTTTGTGGAATAGTTCAGTGAGCTGTACGTTCGACAGAATGTATGGTAGCAAAGTCACTGACCTCAGAGAAGGTAATGTATGCAAATAGTTGTAAAGATAATCTCTTAATCAAGACCACAGCTTTCTTTAGGCGCAGTGCAGTTACTTCGAACAAACTGTTAAATCGCTAGTAATTAGTAATTAGTTGTTCTCTGAGGCTCATTTCCTTCTTCAAATTACTTTCATTAAAATATCCTCCTGTTCTCGATAAGGAAGTTCTTGATGAATTAAATACGAGCCAACCTGGCTTGTAAATACCTTAATTTGAGCCTTCTTACAGCTCAAGATCAAATTAATTGACTTTGAACCGGATAATTAATCATTCCTTTCGTCGTTTCATCTAAAGATTCTTCATCCCTGTGATTTCCTGATAGACGTTATTCTAGTACAACAAAATTTTATGTTCATCTTGCCCTGTTAAACTCTTGGTATTCAAAGATATTTAGATGCACATTGCCATGGCGAAGGTTATTCTTTAAAGATCCATCTCTTTATATGCTATATAATGTCGAAGGGAACCAGGATATGGCATTGGTTTGTTTTGTACTCATTAAAAATGGATAGATATGAAAACACAAGGCACACTTTTGTGTGCTCTCAGTATCAGAAATTCTTTGATATCACTCTGGCTTTTAAAATATTAATGATTTTACTTACTGTAGGCCGATACTTTCCCTTTGTCCTGCTAGAAATAAAAATGCTTAACTCTCACAAGCATTCTCGTTTCACTTAACATGTAACAGTATGAATCGTTATGGATTTCCTCTAACAGATTTTGCAGAATATCAACCAAATACGTCTTGCTGAGCAATTTGTCTTACAGAAAATATCTTGAGCGTTACCTTGCACCCGCTAAAGTACTATCCATAAGAACCTTGCAACAAGTTATGAAGTAAGATCCTATTTACAGGTAAATGATTTAGTCTAAGCACATTACACGCTTGCTATAGGTGGCACATTTGTTAACTTTAGGTTATACATAAGAATGTATCATGGAAAAGTAAGAAAATATTCGAATGATTATGAGTATGAGTAACTGGCAATCATTTTCCTTAGCCAATGAAGATCTCTACTTAATATTTAGAATTATTACATCAGGTTAATCTAGAAATTCGAGTTCACTTACCTAACAATGTCAGAGGTGACAATTTTCTCCAGAGATTCACATCGTCACAACGACCCTGTTTTGTTTAATTTTGTTTTTCTAGGTTTTTGGTGGATGTAGTTCTCCGCGGGTAAAAGAAGTCCCCAACAGCCATAAAAATGGAGTTTTGAATTTCTTCTAAAAACTAGTGCTCACAAATGCTTGTGTTTCCCAAAATCTGCATTTCCAAGAAGTTTTCGCTTAGGCCAGCTAGGAAAAAAACAGTGAAAATCAAAAGCATGTCTTCATCTTCTCTAGTCTAACAGCCCTTAATTGCTGAGTATTACCGATGAAATAAAGGTACCACTTATATTAAGGATTTAGAATCCAAGTGGAAAGCTTATATTAGCCAGATTTTGCGGGCATTAAACTCTTCCTTTTTCATGCCATTTCTATTTCCTTTATTCCCTCATTTGCTTACAGATTCATAATATCAAAATAACGAATCAAGTAATCAGATGGAATTAAAGGATAAAACGAATCTTGTGTACAATATATGAGCGGAATACAATTATACTAGATTCTGCCATATGGTCGCAAATTTGAAAGAACCCCTTACTCTTTGTGTACAAACTCTTCTCTTTTAAACCTTTACTTTACTTCCCTTACTTCTTAGCAGACCCTTCGGGGATTACGTTCTCCCAGATACACTCATGTTTGTTCATTCATTCCACCTTTTCAGTCTGCGATGAATACCCTCCATGCCAATGGAAGGGAACAGTTTTCTTTATAAAGAAAAACCCATGTAAGACTTAAATCTGTCTCTTGTTGTAAGTTGTCTGGGATCATTAAGAAACAAGTAAGAAATGCGCCGAAGTTTCTTCGGCACAATCGAGTTTTCTGTACAGCGTATAATGCTGCATGAAACTCTCAGCGACGGCCCACGCACCTTTCAGCCACGGCCCGGTGGTTGCCTATGTTGTTGGCAGCCATAGCGGTGCCAGACGCACGATCATGGCTAATTGTAACCTTAAAATCAAAACTACTAAGACTAGGGGCTGCAATTTGGAATGTTTAATGATTAGAGGTTGGATGATCAACACACCAATTTGCAGCCCTCTAGCCTCAGTGGTTTATAAGATCTGAGGACGGACAGAGAAAGCCCGGACGATTAGACAAATAGCTATCTAAATAGTTTTCTTTTACAGAAAACTAAAAACGACGAAAAGTTTGGGGAAACCACACAACTTTGGCAACGGGTCACGGTTTCATGAGTGCTCGTTAAGCCCCTTTACTGTCAAAACGTGACTCAAGGTTGTTATTACTCGAACTGTTTGAATTGGTCTCCGGAATTGTATGTATATATATATATATATATATATATATATATATATATATATATATATATATATATATATATATATATATATATATTGTATACACACACACACACACACACACACATATATATATATATATATATATATATATATATATATATATATATATATATATATATATATATATATATATATTGTCATGAAGTGTACCAAATACCTGGTTATCACACAACTAATCATAAAAACCAAAAATTTAGCTCACTTCATAACAATAAAGTTATGACTGAATACTCTAAAGGTAACAGTGATCCTTTTAAAACTTACTTACCACTTGAAAAATCAAACTGACTTTATCAAGTAATGTGTGAGGTATGAAAATATACTAGATAAAAATGGACATCACTCTATCAAACAACTATAATTGTTTCCCTGGTCTTAATTCACTTCAATAAAACTGAAGGAGAACAAAACATGTTTGTCATTTTGCCGTATGCACACACAAATAACCCTATTCGCTGGTGGTCAACAAATGAAACACTGTTTAAAAACTTTAAATACAAAAATTTATTTCTCACTTCAAAATTTATAATTAGAATTCACAATCTAAAAAATTGACCATTACTTGAAAATAGCACAAGATTTAATTAATTCTTAAACAAGAATCATTCACAAAACTTTAATTCATCAAGAAATTACATTAATTAAGCAAAATTTAAACTATTAAGAATTGCTCAAGATTTGAAAAGGAAATCTTAACAAATGAAAATCAAATCAACTCTGCAATGTTAAAGTCTCAAAAATATGTAAAATGTTAAGTAAATAAATGTTAAATCACCAACACAAAAGTTTGGGTGAAACTATGAAATTGTAAACACAAGAACACACAAAAAAATGCAAAAACAAGAATGCACAAAAAATGCACAAAAAATTTATCAACAATAACTTCACTACTGCAAAATCTCTCCACTGTTTCTTATTTTACCATGGTAAAAATAAGTAAAAACCACTTTGCCTTATACAAGCTTGTATCACTTTTGTAAAATCCCTTGCTGCAGCACAAAAACACATTTTATATGACGCTTATAAGACTAACAGTTTCACCAAAACCCAGATCTTAAAAATTATATGTTAGTAGTGTGACCACAAAAATCTGTTATAAATTTTACTTTCTTCTGAAGAGAGAGAGAGAGAGAGAGAGAGAGAGAGAGAGAGAGAGAGAGAGAGAAAGAGAGAGAGAGAGAGAGAGCAATCAACTAACTCCTACAGGGTCTCTTACAACAATGAAAGCCTCCCAGATTCTACTATGAGAAAAAACCGCCAGTAAGGCATTTTTTGGGGAACACTCCGGGAATCTTCCCTGAAGGGGAAAAATTAACAAGGGAACCTTCCCCTGAGGAGGGTTTTTTCCCCTTGGGTCAGATAGGGCTCTTTAGCCTGTCATCATAACTGACAGGGGATTGCCTGTCTTAACACTTGTTCAAACAACCAGCTTTTGGACCAACCATTGTTATCTAAACCTGTCATCCCATATCTCTTTTTAATGACAGATTAAGTTGCTCAGGAAACAAACCTTCGCTTACCCTCACCCTGGTCAACAAACATTATCTAGACCTGTCATCTCATCTCTCTTTTTGATGACAGCTTAAGTGGTTAAGGAGATGACTCTCGCAAAAGGGAAAATACCCTGTTCAAACACCTGACACCTGAGTAAACATTCAGCTGTGCAAACACAAGACCTCACCAGCTGGGTGAACATGAATCTCACAGAGAAATGTATCTTATCACACAGTCAGCTAACCCTTTTAAGATCTGAGATTTGATATTTCAACACACAACACATGACAAATACAGTATAAGAGAGAATATATAAAAAATTACAGAAGCACACATATTACATTTGCAAAAATATACATATTATAAGGCATATCATTATACTATATATATATGTGTGTGTGTGTTTGTGTTGTGCAAATGTTTAGTTGTTAGGAATATATTAAACCAGAAATGGTACAGGTGTTCATTTATGCTGTTACTTGCATTTATTTTCGTCAACAATTGGACACTGCCGTTTTAATTAAATTCACATTGTTGAATATACCAATAAACGAGGTTATCGAAAAAGCTGAAGTCCAGATACAGGTTCCGTACAACACCAAACCCTTATCAACGGATCCTAGCAACATGTGGATATTTTAACAAAACTTTAAAAATGTGTTTATTTTTGTTTTTAGTTAATCCTCCTAACTGGCAGTCAGGTAAATAGACAGACAAGCAAATAGATAAACTAGATTATCATCATAATTTACTGGGTGAAAATAAAAATAGTCTGTGTAATTCTCATTCAAGAAGCCAGCAGGACAGTGTTGTACTACATTTCATTAGATCGAAATAAATGTACAAATAAAATCGTCCATAATCTTCAAACACACCTAAAGACACACAGACAACGAGAATTGCTAAATGATGGAGACGTCTGGTATCAATCAGGAGCCTTATTTGGAGACGTCTGGTATCAATCAGGAGCCTTATTAGAAAATCTTCTATTTTAATTCTTTACTAGTAAAAGACTGAAAAAAAATCATTGTCTGATGTCTTCATAATTCATGGAAACAGACAGAAACCAAATGAAGCCAACTGGACATGACTTTGAAGACTTCTCCATGAGACAGAGAAAGAAGAAGATTAAGTAAGATTTTCTATTCAACCATAACCCTCAGAAAACCTAAGGATTCAACAGTTTTCTCCTTTGGCATTGGGCCAGACAGGTCGAGACTGTAAATTCTCTTCCGTTGGTGTCATGGTCCTGGGACCATTGTTGGTTTTCCAACGCCTGGAAAAGATTTGGTAACCTTACAAGCATTTGCCATCTTTATGGCTGGAGACACGGACTTTCTTACCAATTTTCTGTTCAAATAAATGAACTACTGATAGCACAAAAAGGACAGTATTATGTCTCTCTCTCTCTCTCTCTCTCTCTCTCTCTCTCTCTCTCTCTCTCTCTCTCTCTCTCTCTCTCTCTCTCTCTCATTAAATTTATCAGTAGCGTTTTGTTTAAGCAGATACTTAGAACGTACAGTACACGTCATTTAAGTAGTATTCCGAAGTTTTTTAGACAAAAAAAGAAATACTTCAACAGCATTACAAATTCCTCTTAGGAAATATTCAGGTAACGACATACTAATAATATTTTGAAGAAGTTCTAGAAAATAATATGATATAATCTTTATGGATTTTCTAGATGCAAAGAATCATGTATATCGAAATGTAGCATTTTCGCTCTTATGATTCACGGCTTTATTACAATAAATTAATTATTATTGAATCTATATTTTATGTACAATTAAAGATCACACTTCAGCTGTTTTACCAATACATTGGTACTTATCTAATAATATTTACGCCTAGACTTTAAGAAAGACATTTATGTATGCATCCCAATGCTATTTGTTTACATGATATATATTTAAAGATTATGATTTTGGATTAAAGATAAAGTAGATTCTTAGA
>NC_089760.1:8100000-8177500 GCF_040412425.1 Macrobrachium rosenbergii | reverse complement strand
GTTAACGAAAGAGATATAACCCATCCATCGTTCATTGTTTTCTCTCTTTTTTCAGGGCGCAAAACAGTTTGTTCCGGGTTTTTTGCAGGAAATATCAACAAACATCAAAAAGAAATTCCTAAAAGCTCTTGTCAGTTGTCTCCGTCCGGGTATTTGCTTAAAGAACTCTAAGCCCGGACAAAGTTTGTTGAATATTCGTATCTCAGTTGTTCCCTATTCACGTCATCCGTCTTACTGTCTCTTGCTTCTGTTTATTATTGTTTTTCATCACTGTCTTGATCTATATAGCCAACGTTCCTGCTTTTTGACGGCAGATGTTTTTTATGCAATATATTATTCGTTGCTATATATATACACATATATATATATATATATATATATATATATATATATATATATATATATATATATATATATATTGACGTGTTTATTGTCTGGGAGGTCTAGATTACTAATGAGGTACACTAGGGGTACGCAACTTACCTTAGACAACACCACAATCTGGACTCTGGGCTTAAGGTTAGATAAAAACATGTATATCAAAATACAGGTGAAAGCCTACTTCAAAAGGGGAGAGATTAGGTAAACCCTGGGTTTTAACTTAATTAGTTATATTTACAAAAGAAACATGTCAGAAGAAGAGTAGCTTAATTCGGGCCAGGTAACAAGGGACCTTAGTACAAAATGAAGGAAGCAATTGACGGGGAGGTGTTTGAAGAGACTCATCTGGGAGCCCACTTCAAGGGCATTGCAAATGATGTAGTGCGGTCACTAAGCACACAAAGTGATACACAGGTCCACAGCTGAACTCCTAATCTGTAATCGAAACACCTATGGTTACTCAGCCGAAGATAACACTTTAATTAAGGAATCGAGGAATTACACAGAAAGTGTCTAGACTGAACTCAGTTCTGACAGCCTAACTGTTAATGATTTACGTTACACTTCACTTCAGTGCTAGGCAAATTAAATGGCACAACAATAAAAGCAATATAAGTCCACTGTAGGTATCTTGTGCTATGAAATACAAAGCAGAAAGTTAGTTGGAAGTGAAAAGGGATGTGACGGACGAAATCAACCTTAAATTCGGCACTTTACCTTACGTAGAAGATGATGTTTCTCGTCCTTCGGGGAAGCCAGCGATAGGGAGGGCAAGTGAATAATTTCACAAAAAGAGTTACTATGCCCGGAGTGCCACATGTCCGGACTGGACAGGGTAATAGAGCAAGGGGCAGGAACCAAGTCCTGTATGAGCTGCCTACAGAATCTGCAGAGAGACTGAGAGCGAGTGAGTCCTTCCGAGATCCCTTTATACCCTAGCTGGGATTACGCCTTTTGTTCTGCATAGCTGGCGCTTGGGTCGCTCTCCAAGCAGCATGGCCGGAATTCAAGATGGCGGCAAGCAAGTGTTTGGGCGAGAATTAATTCTCCCTGGATTAGCACCTAGAATTTAAAGGCGTCTTGGCAGTCATTTGGACAAGGGAAGAGATTAAAGGTTTCCCCCAAAAGGTCAGTGGTGAGAGAGGGCTTATAGAGGCGAATTTTGCCTACAGTGGGTCCCACTAAAAGAATGAATTAATTTAATATTTACTTCAATTCTTTTGCCAGATGAAAGAGAGAGAGAGAGAGAGAGAGAGATTGATACTCTTGACAATATCTATATACATATATATATATATATATATATATATATATATATATATATATATATATATATATATATATATATATATATATATATATATGTGTATGTGTGTGTGTGTGTGTGTGTGTGTGTGTGTGTGTGTGTGCACTTATATATAGTGTAGAGTAAATATGCATGGACAATTTTAAACTTTATAGCTGTAGCATGCGATATTAAGCTAAACAGAAGCAAATGAATGTTACGTGAGAGGTGGTGTAAAATAATGTAGTAGACATTTTCATTTGAGACCTTATATAGGGAAGATGCAAACATTACCAATTAACTTGTAAGCCACAAGGTAATAATCATCCTCATCACTGACTCCAACGCTTCATGAAACAAAAGACCTCTGTGAAGTTCCATCTGTTGTCTTTCTTGTGCAGTATTTTCCACTAATCTGCCCTGTTCATCAGCCTCACTCTTTATAGTGATCATTCATTTAGGTCTTGATCTTCCAACTTTTCTGGTTTCCAGAGTGGTCTAGCTGACAATACCACGCACTGTTCTGAACTCTGGGGATTTGAGAAGGACATGGCCAAGCTATCCTCCATCTCCCTTTGATTACTATCTCTTATATATGGATCATCAGCGGTTTCTCTTACGGTATCATTTCGAATTTTGTCCACCTATCTGATTTGTAATATTTTTCTTAAAAATTTGTACTATAACCTATAAAATCTTTTAGATAGAGTTTAATTATCATACCATGAATCCTCTCCCTAAAGCAGTACTTACTTCCATATGCAATTTCATTCTATTTGATTTCAAATCTTATTAAGCCTGCCGTTTATTTCATTTGTATTGGACATCACTGTTATTGAATATTTGAAAGACTCAGCCTTTTCAAATCTTTCTCCAGTTCATTGTTTTCCTCCTTTTTTTAATACTCCGTCTTTATTTCTTCCATTTCCTTAGATTTATTTTTTGTCTCATTTCTGTACATATACGATACATTCTATCAAGCAAGCTTTTTAAATCTTGCGACGTTTTACTGGTTAAAACAGCATCATTTGCATTTTGTACGTCTGTTAACTTCCTATCGTTAGACCAATCTGATCCTTCCTCCATCTGCGACCACTTTTTTTTCATATAAAATCTATGATGGGGGAAAAACAGTTAAGATATCGCCCACTGTTGTAGTAAATTTACTTGACAAAACCCCTATCAAAATTAACTTTGCATTTACTTCGTTCATGTTTATTTCAGTCAGATTTGACGGGACGACGTGGTGACACAAAACTCCAGTAATTCCACCAGATTCTGGTATTTTCCGTCTCCTAAGTTTCGTTTCATTATAGATTACGCACTTCATAAACAGTGAGTTCAGTTGTAGATATTAAGTTCTTCACTGGAAGAGTGGGTAGAGCTCTCGGCTAGCACGTTGTTGGTCCAGCGTTCGACCCTCCGACCGGCCAGTGAAGAATTAGAGGAATTTATTTCTGGTGATAGAAATTCATTTCTCGTCATAATGTGGTTCGGATTCCACAATAAGCTGTAGGTCCGGTTGCTAGGTAACCAGTTGGTTCTTAGCCACGTAAAATTAATCTAATCCTTCGGGCCAGCCCTAGGAGAGCTGTTAATTGCTCAGTGGTCTGGTTAAACTAAGATATACTTAACTGGGAAATGTTGTTCGGCTTCTGATATATCCGTGAAAATATCCACTCATACCTCTTATTCATGATGTATTTATTGATCCATCCCTCCTTTTGAGAGGTATTTTCCTCTTTGTCTTTATACTACGGGTTTTTCATTAACAATTCCTCTTTGAAATATGGTTACATGTAACTTCGCTTTTGTCTATTCGTTCTTGCACTCCAGATCTCATTCTTAAACCAGTCTCCTTGTTTCTCCATATCCCGGTACTCCTTTTCCAACCGTGGTCTGCTTCTCTCTCTTGATTATCTACTATTGGAGCTGTTGCGTTTCTATTTCTGCATTCTGGAGGACTTCTGAGTATTTTCATGATATATATATATATATATATATATATATATATATATATATATATATATATATATATATATATATATATATATATATATATATATTATATATATATATATATATATATATATATATTATATATATATTTATATATATATATATATATATATATATATATATATATATATATATATATATATATGTGTGTGTGTGTGTGTGTGTGCGTTTGAGAGACCGGAACACCAAAAATCCAGTAAGAATGAGTTAGAGAACAGCCAGTGAAGAAATCTGTGTTTTTTAGCCACATTTTCGAAGCAGTGTCTCTTCTCAGTCATCAGAGTTGTCAAATGGTACAAAGAATAGGAATAAAGAACAGACTTAGTAAAAACACGTACAAAAGATAAAATCTTTAAACCTTAAAATATGCAGAAATTATAAAAACATTAGAATACCGGAAAGTTAAAATCAGAATTTCGGAAGACGAAAGTATAGTACCTAACTGTGTTGTAGCTAAAAACTGAGTGACGTACGCATTTTTCAGAGAGAGGACGTCGACTTGGGGTATATACAAAACAGTAAGAGAGGCCGCCCTCTTCTTCTGCTTTGTATCCAGCTTGTGTCAACGCCCTCCCTCTGAAAAATGATCATGTCACTCAATTTTTAGCACTAACAGAGTTAGGTACTCTGGACTTTCTTTTAAAATTCTGATTTTCATTCTCAATATTTCAGTTTTTTTATGATTTTCTTACATGTTGCGTTTTAAAGAGTTTGTCCTTTTGTAAATTTTTTCATTGAGGCTGGTCAGCTGATCGTCATTTTTTTATTTGTGTCGTTAAACATCTATGGATATGAGACAAAATGTCACTGTCTATATTTTTCCATTCCTGATTTTATATATATATATATATATATATATATATATATATATATATATATATATATATATATATATATATATATATAACGATATAACGTATATGGTGACTCTCAGAAATTTACTGAAGAAAAGAAACTTTCACTTGTTCTGTCTGTCAGACCCAGAAAAAATTTTGCATACGGCCTCTTTGTCACCCCAGAAAGATTTATAACTCAAAATCAAACCCTTTCCCTGAGGCAAACACGCAGACACAGACAAACCAAGTGAACTTTTCTTTTCTTCAGTAAAGTTTTGAGAGCCAGCAGTAGCTTTTCTGTTGGTGACGTCATTAAACTCCTCCCACTGCAAAGCCTCAGACATATGGTAGTCCGACAAATGCGAATTTCCTCGTTAATTCGTTAGTTTTCTTCTTCGTTTTCATCTTCGGAATTCACTATAGCGACTGGTTCGTGACGTTACGGTGACGTATTTCGTTATAATGACGTATTTCGTTATAAAGCCGGTTTAAATAAGCTCTGGAATAATTGAAATATCACCTTAGACACTCCAGCGGTTGACGGTTGGAGTTAATTATCGTGCAAATTGACTAAACACTTATGAAAGACGAGTTTCTTTTCACGTTTCTTGGCACTGATTACCTGGAAGGTAATGACTGAAAATTGTAGATTAAAACTTCACAGGAATGTACATCATTACATTTGGAAATTTTTCCGAAAGGCACTTGCAGAATTTACGTGTATGGAGGATAAATGCATATGGTGCAAATAGGGATTAAATTAAGAAATGGCAAATAACTGCATTTCGAAGAACGTCGAAGTGCTCAAATCTTACACAACACGTCAAATTCGTACCTTTTGTTGATGTAATCGTACGCAGTAAGGAATAGTATGTCCGTCATTCAGGAAAATAAAATTATTCTTTATGGTTATATATTAGAATGATATATATTCATTTCTATCTTTCATCAACACGTATTCATTCAAAACATTAACTAACCGATTGCCTGACATTCACTTTAAGAAGGGAAAGATTTTGTTTGTTTCATGGTTACGTTATTGCCAAAGGTACGAATTGACCAAGTTTATAGAGCTGCTGTACGGACATGTTTAGCGGTAATTTTTTCTAATGATCCGTGTAACTTTATACTTAATTCTACGTTCAGGAATTTGATGTCCTTGTAAAGATAGAGTCGTAATTTATTATGTTAAGTTTAAACGTCCCTGAAACCAATATAAAAATATGTATCACAAGTTGAATTTAGCCGTATAGGAAAGTGTTTTGCCACTTTTTCTTAATGTGATGAGGGGGGTGGAAGGCTAACTGTTACAGCAATTCACTTGATAATAGGAAAGAAGTAAAAAGGCGTAACAGAGTATAGGCTAAATATTTCGTATTAAAAAAAAGACGTCTGTTCTCATGCAATATTAACGGATGAGTTAAATTAGAACTGAGGGTTGGTTCACATTTTTATGAACTGAACAGTGACGTTTACTTTCATTATAACATATCATAAAAAGACATCATGGGCCAGGCCTATATCAAATTGCCTGTATCACATGGAAATATTTATTGAAAGTTTTATTGTATATTTGAACCAATAGCAACCTACAAATAGTGCTGAAGGGTCTAACAGTGAAATGAATAACGTCTATACATAATTTATTCATATTGTGATCAGAGAGTCTGAGATACTTCCCAGGTAAAATACAGTGGCAAACTGTCACGAAATTGATGCTAACCTGTCAGTCGTTCAGAAATTTAGGTCACACCATCAATTCATCCGTTCTGGTAAGTGAGCTGTCTCTGCCCGCAAGCTGTTGTTTGCACTAAGTTTTAACGGCAGCTTCGATGAACTGACAGAAGAAATGACAGGAAAATTTTATCAATGACAGGTAAATTTGATCATGAATACACGGCCTAAGGTTGTTGAATTTTAAGATGGTGAATGGGTGTGTTGAGAGAGAGAGAGAGAGAGAGAGAGAGAGAGTAAGAGTGTATCGAATGTCATTCAGAGTTTTTCCAGCTGTGCCGGATTGGTCAGCTAGAATATAAATATAAATATATATATATATATATATATATATATATATATATATATATATATATATATATATATATATATATATATATATTAATAACATACATACATACATACATACATATATATATATATATATATATATATATATATATATATATATATATAATATACATACATACATACATATATATATATATATATATATATATATATATATATATATATATATATATATATATATATATATATATATATATATATATATATATATATATATATATATATATATATATATATATACCTGTTTAACAATATGTATGTAGTCAGGCTAAAAGTGGAATGTGTGGCCAACAAATTCTAACACTTTCCAGCACGACATGAACGTGGATGAATTTGTAATGAAAATGCTGTCCAAAAGTATAATTCAAGTCGTTTCGGTTGTCTAATAACAGCAAAATTTACCCACATTTCTCTGGTAGAAATTTATGACTGTAAGAGAAAAACGTTATATGAAGTTAGTTTACTTTTTTATTTACAGGATCAAGCGGAGAATTCAAACTAAAAAGAATATTTGATGGCTCAACATTCAAAGGATCTATCAGCTTCAGGCAGATGTACAAAAGACTAATTAATAAGTACAGACTAAAATTCGTTTGCGTCTCTTTAGTAGAGCAATATGAGTTCATCATTATATATTGTATGCAATGCTTTCTGATGCCTAGGATGGTCTCCATTCGGAATTTATTGAAAAGTGGTATATAGAAGTGTATGTAAATGTGTATGGAATGATCAGTTCGTGTGGACTCTTTGGTAAATCTCAGTAATTGTGTGCCATTCTACACGAGGTTACGTATCTTACTATAGAAAAAACATGCTAGACTGCCTCTTTAGGGAGAGTGGGGTTTTAAGTAAAACTTTGCTTTATATCTCTCGGATGAAATAGCCCTCTTATTGCCTTGAATGCGGCCCTCTCATTCGAATATAATTCACCGGTGAACGGTTATCAGTGCTTCCGTTAGAACAGTTTCGGTACACAAGCAAAATGCCATTTTTTAAAGAATTTGAAAATAACAGCACCTCAGTTGCAGTTAGTTTGAAAATCTTTGATAATGTTACAAGAAGG
The DNA here is from genome assembly GCF_040412425.1 of Macrobrachium rosenbergii. Taxonomy (NCBI): domain Eukaryota; kingdom Metazoa; phylum Arthropoda; class Malacostraca; order Decapoda; family Palaemonidae; genus Macrobrachium; species Macrobrachium rosenbergii. Next base: position 8,169,831 of record NC_089760.1, on the reverse strand, counting down.
CAAATAAAATGGCATACTGGTTGTGTAACTGAACCATCCTAACTAAAATACTGATATCAGTTCATTGGCGAATTCTGTACAAACAAGAAAACTGTGTTCAAGGGAATAAGAGGACGTACAGCGCGTTTCTACTTCACTAATTTATACAATAGATATAAGTTTTACCATAAGTCCAACTCCTCCTAATGTGGCACATTAGTATGCTTTCCAGTAGTAAGTTACACATATCCTCGTATAGAATGGCACACAAGTGTTGAGATATGCGAAAAACGTCCCCACGAACTAATCAGTTCGTATGTCGATGAGTCCTATAAGCTAAGCTGGCCATTAACCTTTGTATTTTAACAATCATTCCTTAGTGATGAAACCTATTTGTCAAGCGGCAAGATAATTCTGAAACCTACAGGACGTTCACTATCAACTGCTGCCATTCATTTATACTCGGGGCCACTGGGTGTGCTTAGATTTCAAATCTGCCTCATATCATGAGGTTCTGGGACAGAACGTCTCTGACACCATGGCTGAGTGTTGACGATATACTTATGTAAGAGTGACGGAAAGAGTAAAATAGTCTGGACTTTCACCATCACTTTTTAGTGACCACCGAAAACGCCCTCTAAAATATACAAGTTATATTTTTCCACATATATCCTTGCAATGAATGTAAGAATACTTTGAAACGCTTGACATATTCACTTTGCCATTCCTCTAAATTTCCACCTACTCTCAAATTCTAAAACTTTGATTCTCGTAAGATGTGGGTGAATTTTCTGTTCTAAATTTTCCCTATTAACCCACTTTATTAAGTATTCACATAAAATGTTCCATGAAACACAGGAAACGCACCACTCATAACTCTCCTATTTAGACTTTTTAGGGTTAACAGGTCACCTGAAGGTCTCATTTTCACAGTTGCTTGTTGCGTAACTGTGAACACTTTCACATTTAGTTTTCATCCTGCGCTCTGTGATTAGCTTCTTCTGAAAGGTCGTTAATTTAACCGGATTATGATTTTCTTATTTTTTTTTTTATTTGAGGTTTACGCGTTACCTTCATTAATGCAGTTCCCGTTAAAATCAAACGTTCCTTATTAGTTTTCTGAAAAGAAAACTATTGTGTCGGCTTTGTCTGTCCGTCCGCACTTTTTTTGTCCGCCCTCAGATCTTAAAAACCACTGAGGCTAGAAGGCTGCAAATTGGTATGTTGGTCATCCATACTCCAGTCATCAAACTTACCAAATTGCAGCCCTCTAGCTTCAGTAGTTTTTTTTTATTTTATTTAAGGTTAAAGTTAGCCATAATCGTGCTTCTGGCAACGATGTAGGCCAGGCCACCACCGGGCCGTGGTTAAAGTTTCATGGACCGCGGCTCATACAGCGTTATACCGAGACCACCAAAAGATAGATCTATTTTCGGTGGGCTTGATTATACGATGTAGCGGCTATACAGAAAACTGGATTGCGCCGAAGAAAAAACTTCGGCGCATTTTTTACTTGTTATTTACGAAGACAATATTTAAATTCTTCGCATTTTTAGAATTTATTTATTAGAAAAAAATAGTGAACTACTCCATTGAAATAATCATCTTTTGTTGTTTAATCTTATTTCAGTACCGTCTGCAAAACCAAATGCATCGAATATATTTCAAAATAAGATGAAACAATTTCCTTTTCATGAAATTTTTTGAAAAAGTGTCAGTAGTTTTATTAATGTCATCAGGGTCCAACGTGGAGCTTTGTTTTAGGGTGATTCAGTGCCCCTCATCTCTCTCTCTCTCTCTCTCTCTCTCTCTCTCTCTCAGATCTATCTACATCTGTCTATCTATCTATCTATCTATCCATCTATCTGTATTCTTCAGTGTACTTTAACAGCGGTGCGGATGAATCATTATTTCTTCAAAAAAGTTCAAAGAATTTCACGATTTATCTCTTCGTAACTTTATTGATGTTACTATAAAAGTACAGAATACTGAACAAAACAACAATCAAAACCCGTCGTAACCAAGAGCATTCATTAAATTTCGTAGGTTAATTCTGGCTGCATTGTCACATAACAGATGCTTTCATTGAGTATTGCTAATTAATGCAGGCAAAATTAATTATTCCATTAACGGGCTTGGAGAGAACATCCAAACAGGATGGCTCTTTTCAAACTGAGGTTTAAAATGCGCTAACGTAATTGAGCTCAATATAATGCGGCACTGGTAAGTCACCATTTATATCTTGCTTTTTGAGTTTGCCGGAATTGTATTAACCATGACAAAAGGCTAATTTGGCCATGTAAGGATTCGCATTATTCCCGTTTTTCTATATTTAAGAACACATAAATTTTTGCTAAACCAAACGACTTTTGCACATTTTAAGGAGGTTGCCACCAGAAGGGTATACCCTTCTTGTTTACAAGCAGTCTTTGAGGTTGAGCTCCTCGTAGGATAGTAGTTACATCAGCGGACGTCACGTGGTGCGCTGTAGGTATACTAAAACGTGTTTGCAGCCTCCTTTCGGCCCCTACCTGTATTCACTGTTTAGCCTTTTACTTTAATTCCTTTCTTCAGTCTTGCTATCCACCCTTTCTAACTACTACTCCTTAGTGCAAATTGGGGTTTTCTCTCAGTTCGACATTTAAATCCTTGTAAACATCTACTTTATTTTCTAAGTCTCTCTATCTAGCCATTCCAGCTCCCACTTTTCAATTTCTGCATCGCTGAATCGCTGAGGTTACCCCAGTGCTAGGCTTTTTAGCCTAAATTCCTTGAAATCAAGAGTGAGTTATAAGCTTCAGACCGATCTTTTGACCCCATCAGAAGCTGGTATCCACTTACAGTTGGGTGGAATTGTGAACAGAGCTTTGTTTAATTCTAAGCATTCCTTACAACAAATATCCTTGTCGTCACTCAGTACTCATTTCGCTTTTCAGCTTCTTATTTACTTGACTTTAATTATTCCATCTGCCTGTTTACCTTTTGTTCAACCTTTATTTGAAAAGGCATACGTACCGCCCCACAGTTTAAGCAATGTATGACACTTACTAAACTGGTGGAAGTAAATAATTTCCAAGCGCATAGCATATGCATTCGCTACAAATAAAAGAAAATCACATTATACTTTACAGAATATCAGTGATATCGCATAAGGTTCAAAAGAAATAAATACAGTGCTGTTTCACTTGCTGAAACGTAAGCTGAAGAGCATGGTATAAAAGATTAGGAAAGACAAGATTAAAGATATTGTTGATAGGCCTAAGACAAAGGGGTTAGATCTCGTTGGATCAAGGATCAGTGGCAGATACTGAGCAATCCTAGAAGAAAATGAATAACTCCGTGATGAAAAGTTTTTGGAAGAGCATGTTTGTTAATTTTTTATAAGTTGTATTTTAACAGAGATCTTTCACATTCACAAATGATCCCTGATCCCCTTTTCCCGCCGAGAGCAACCAGATTGGCTGAACAGTAGCTCCAATTTCCAGTTAATGTTCCTTGCTGTCGAATTTCTCAGTTCCAGAGGTCCTTTATCCCTCACACCGTTGTCCTGTGGAACAGTCTCCCTGACAATGTCGTGCAACTGGAACTCCATAAGTTCAAGCGAAGATGCACTGCATTACTACCTTAATATAATTTTCCTTATATTTTAATAAATTACTTAATTTTTTCTGCTTATTTATTAATTTGTTAATTTCTTTTCATTTTTTTAATAAGTGATCTCGTCTTTCTGTATTTTCCATTAACTTCTATTTACTCCTTTCTAACAAACACCATATTCTTTCGAAGCTTGAATTTCAAGTCAGTGGCTCCCTTGGGCTTGTTCCATATGAATAGGGTTCATCTTCTTTATACTGTAAAAATAATAGGAGTCGTACCTAGTAAAATGGAGTCAAAGACTTGGAAGATTATAAGGGCTTCAAAGGAGGCACAGGCGGATTGTAGGAAAGAGGATTAATCTTGAGCAGGGACAGTCAATACCTTGTGATAATCTTTCTATGTGGGTGCATAATGCCAGTGATACGGTGAATGTTTATAAATAGTTTATAAATACGGGAATCGCCTTTAATAATTAATATGGTAATAGCTGTTTTCGTAAACAACTCACAAGTCAACCAGTTTCAAAAGAAATGCCTCGTACATAGAGAAAAATACCGTAAAAATCGCTCGTAATTAATATTGATTCAAGTACATAAATTTATGCAACTGATATACTTTCACTACACCACTTTTGAATCGATAGCCAGTTCATCATTGAAAGATTTAGTGACCCAGTTGTTTTCTGCTGCCGAAAGGTCAAAACTTCTCTTATAAGGTCATCTGCAGCATCCAGACAAATCAATTTTCTGCCATCATATTTCAGTCTCAAGTTTTCCTCTTCTTTATTTCTCAGTTGACAAGTGCATCTTTTCTTGGCTTTTTGAGATCTTTCTGGTGTTTTCTGATCTGATTTTATTTCTTGTAGAAGGTTCACTTAGAAACTAATCCAGTAAGAGTAATTGATGCTTACATTTTCCTTGTTTACTTTGATGGGATGATGATTTTTAAAAATTGGAATATTTTTCAACTGGGTTCTCTTTTCTTTTTTCTTTTTGTACATTTGATTCTAGCAGCTGAAACACTGATAGTGATATTAGTTGGCAATTGGTCTTCTATTCCTCCGTGAGTCAGTACCTTTATTCGTCTCGCGAGTTATATTATTATTCTTGTTTAATGGTTGATTCTAAAAATCATCAGAGAATTTTAGCAGTTAGTTTGTGCTGTTCAGAAGGAGTTTAAGCAAGCAATTTCAAACGTATATAATAGCCTTCGCTGCTTTTCCAAAGCAAGAGGGCAGTGAAGAGCTGAAAAAACTTTATATTCTTACATGCTGAGTGAGCTTCATGGTATTATTGTTGTATCAGTGATCTAGGAGAAAGGCATAGGTAACCTTCTCCCGTACGCTCCTCTCGACAAGACTGCTGCTGTTATCTTACTATAAAGTATAATCGTGTAACAAATATAGTCTGACCCAGCTGGTATGTTATTCACTTTGCGCACAGCACACAGTGACGCACAGGCTTATTGAGGAAAGTATGTTCTCTATCCTGAAATATTGTTAGTTAAAATATCCTGACATCGTAACAAAAATATAGAGAAAAATCCTTTATATCCGTTTAAAAGCTTTATGGCATTTACTTCCGAATAGAATTAGAATTCAAATTTGGTTATATCCAGTATGTAATTTGACAGAACTTATATTTGAAGAAACAGGAAAGGTTACAATGATTTCTTGATATATAAAACATCTTGAAATGCTGTTGTGTGAAGTGAGTGCTATATAAAACAGCGTTTTCACTCCAATAAGGTTCCCGCACCGAGATTGCCAGTCATCAGTTCGAGTTTCATATATTCACCGAGTTTTAGAAACATTTAAATCAACAATGATTTTAGTATTTAACTATTTATCTGTTGGCCTCAATGCTAGTATTTCATAATAATGGGGCTGTTTGTGTTCATGTGCACATGAATCGAAATATTGCTAGGACAGAGATTCATTTGATGACTTGACCGATAAAGACTACCGAGTTAAAAGTTTAAACGATTAAAGTTTGGAAGGACAACAAACATGGGACATTCAGCCACACAACTTGGGCTTTTCTCTCACGGTTACATCCTCGCTGTTGAGTTGCTTATGATGTTGCGGTAGACATCGATAGGACAAACAACGCAGTAGGAAGAAAAAGTTTCCTACTTAAAAAAAAAAAAAAATTCAGAATAGAACTGGAGACAAGAAATGGAATGAGATTATCCTTGGGGGCGGTGTGCAAATTATATCACATGGCTGACAGCATTGCAGAAAGTTGCTCACAGGAATTATATTGTTTATTTACACGGAGGAAGGAGAAACATTCGGCGTAAAAAAAATTAATAATCCTCTCTTAAGTATTTTCGTAGGCATGTGCACATTCTTCAGACACAAAAATTATCAAGTATAAGCAGGCATGTATATAGCTAGGTATATTAAGATTATTAATAATACTAATGTTTGTATGTATCTGTATATATATGGATATAGATATGTTTGGTAATACTTCCCTTAGAATAGAGTTTACTGGTTTTTCCGTTCGTCGGTCTGTTTGTTATCATGTTACATGAAAATTATTCACCTCAACATGATTCATTTCTGGTGAATTCAAATGACGATGTAATCAAATTCCTTATCATGAAAAACAAAGCAATTTTCCATCTTCATCTGTTTAGTGTATATCACCAAAGAATTAGCTGTTCACTGTCGTCTTTCAAATTGATTGCTAGTTTGCTTAGCCTAAAGCATTAACTTATTCAGAATAAGCCGCATTTTAATGGAACAAGTGTCAAGGAACAATTACTTGTTAAAGATGTTTGTTGAGAATTTAATGTTTGTATATGAAAAACAAACAACTTAATAACAGGATCATAATAAAAGAGGAGTGAAGGAATAAGTAAATGAACAGATACCTAAATATGCATAAAAATGCAAAAAGAGTTATTACACGTCACTGGCTGGAATATGGTTTCACAGCTTTCTGTATAAAAAGCTTACAGAATGTCAGACGTTACCCAGGCTGAACATTTTTGTTAAGTAAGATATATTCAGCTTAAAAAAACAATACTGAGTTTTGTGTGAAAACTATTTTTCTTCTGTTTAGAAATGGGATGACTTTCCATGATGATTAGAAAATCAAAACTAATAATGCAGTTGTGTGTTGCATATATGTACAAATAACGTTGCAATATTTAAGATTAATTTCGAATCATTAGGAAACAGACGAATTCTTCGACCAGGATCTCATTTACAAATACCTAATCACTCTCAGATGCCAAGTGGTCACCGCTTCAAAGAAGAGTAGTAACTTTTTCATTTTCCACCGAGAAAGCCTGATTTCATAAGGAGCAAGAGATGAGGGCAGAAAAACTAGTTAGATCTGGTTTTCATTCGAAGTTAAGAAACCTACAATCATGTTCAACTTAATTTCCTGGGCTCTCGTATAGAATAAGATCGGAAAATCACTAAAAGGACGACATTCTTATAAACTGTAATGCCAGACGGCAGAATCGCCGTGAAACGTTAGAGGTAGAGACGAGCAGTTTAGGAACAATGAGCTGGGATGAGAAAATAGACCAGCATAGACACACTCATGTTTTCTGATTATATACACAAGATGAAGGATATTTAGAGCTGAAATTATTGTAATATCTAGTAATGGCGTTCATGACTTAGTAACCAAATTGGTACTAATAATCAAAAGTACCATAAATGCTTTGTGATAAAACTTAGGCTCTCATTACTCTAATTGTCCATCAAGGATGTATCTTCTCTACGGTTGCACAAAGTTGCAAGCTCTTCCGTAAATAAGCAGTCAGTCAGATCAGCACACAAGGAAACCATTGCATCAATGCCCTTTAATACTCTCTTTTATAAAGGAAAATTGCCAGATCGTATATATTCTTCGGCACATGGAACCAGTGTCAGTAATGAAATGAATTTTCTCAGTAGATATAGAAAAATTACGTTCAGTATGTCCTGAGTGATTTGCATAGAGATTGGGTTATGAGCTTATCTCTTCGTATCTCAAAAGGAAACAGAAATGGGTGGAACTGTATAACGACAAGAGTGGACATAAATGGTTACCCTCACGCTGATACATGTGCAAAGCGTATTTGATATTCATTGGATGGTAGTTTGGTAAACAAATTTTTTTCTTGCCCTTTCTTCCACACTAGTTATACTGAGGAATAGGCCATAATTCAGTTCACTTTCTCCGGCTGATGTATACCATTGTCTGAATAATCATAAATTTATAGAATTAGTGGCAGCCTAGAGATGTCGTTTTAATTCCGAGTTTTCCCTGCCCCATTACAAGGGAAAAAGAACTTTGACACTCGGAAAATTCTCTCGAGTTTCATTTGAACGAAAAATATCCACGTTTTAGAGAGGTAAAAAATTGCTCTAACGGCCGTGACCCAACATGAAAATCACATTACTTCGCTGACAGCACATCAGGAATGACATATTATCAGAAGATTATATTCTGAGTTAACGCTGAAGTAAAAAGGTCACACACGACGACTGAGCAGAGGTTCTATACACTTCTTCCTTCTCTTCCCAACGCCTAACATTATATGTATATATATATATATATATATATATATATATATATATATATATATATATATATATATATATATATTATATATTTATATATATATATATATATATATATATATATATATATATATACATACAGTATATATACACACACATATATATGTGTATATATATATGTATATATAAATATATATGTATATGTACAGACTTTTGATAACAGAAGAAAAATTGTAAGACGTCTATCACATGACATGTTGAATCCCTAATCAAGCAGAAATCTCTTAAAAACATCGTTAAATTGTGCTGAGATCGATGAGAAGAGTCTCAAAATGACTGGAGTCCAGATTTCACAAATCGTGCCTAATACTTAACCTAAGAAAATAAAAAAAACTCTATCCATCGGAATCGGTTAGTTATCTCGATCCATATGAAAGCTTCCAGGTCGGCGAAATAGATAGGTCACAACGTCATTTCATCGACAGAAGTTCCTTGTTGATGGTTGTGATTAAAACTGTGATCCAAAATTATAATATTCTAGTTGCTAGAATATTAACAGTCGAAAAAAAGAGAAGTAAAAAATTATGATTACATACACAACCCGATATAGATGGGTTTTGCGTCTGAAAATGTAACGCCAATCGAAACAATAGGACTAACAAGGAGAAATTCTAGGCACGCATCCGTATATGAATACGTCTTAAAATGTAATTTTTTATTGGCTCATTCGCAACTTCTGAAAACATTTTGGAAGTTCTTTTATAACTGTATGAATTAATAAACAAATTACTAATCATAATCACAAGTACCATAAAAACTGTGAGATAAGGCTTAGGCTTTCATTCACTCTAATTGTCATTCACGGATGTATCTTCTTTACTGTTACGTATATAAGCAGATAGACAAATGGACTGGAACGCGTAAACTTCCTCCCAATTCGGTGGTGGCGATAAAATGTAAATTATACAAAGAGATAATAAAATCTTGGCGATATCTTACCTGCTTCTGTTCGCGTTATATCCGAATTTTCCATTTTTGACAGAAAATAATGCATTTTACTGCACTGGATGTCGGAAGCTTCCAAAGTGACGGCAATTAAAAATAGATGCATTCCTCAGTTTTGTTGAAGCGAATTAAGCTAACTTCTGGAATAAAACATATACAGTTTGCTAAATGTGGTAAAGATACGATGACCACTCCTGCCTTTGGAATGAGATGATGGACGTAAAATGTCAGTTTGTTCTTAACCAAAATTAACCAAAATACAAAAGAAACAGAACCAAAGAAAAAAGGAGACATAAAAGAAAAAAAATATATGGAAAAAGACGTTGCAATGCATCATAGAAAATGTGTGCTACATCGCGTCAACCCTAGTTCTTGTTTATTGTTGTTAGATAGAGTTCCATTCGGCAATAGGAGATAGCCCAAATTTTGCTGTTTTTCAGGAAACGGATTTTCCAGTCAGGGGCTACTTCTGTCACGACGTGTTATCATTAATCCTTTCCAGGCCCCTTACCCTTTAAGTGACGTTTTAATCGTCGAGTCAAAATCCCCCTCCCTCTCTCTCTCTCTCTCTCTCTCTCTCTCTCTCTCTCTCTCTCTCTCTCTCTGTATTTCTGGTGATAGAAATTCATTTCTCGCTATAATGTGGTTCGGATTCCACAACAAGCTGTAGGTCCCGTTGCTAAGTAACCAATTGGTTCTTAGCCACGTAAGATAAGTCTAATCCTTCGGGCAAACCCTAGGAGAGCTGTTAATCAGCTCAGTGGTCTGGTAAAACTAAGGTATACTTTTTTCTCTCTCTCTCTCTCTCTCTCTCTCTCTCTCTCTCTCTCTCTCTCTCTCTCTCTCTCTCTGTGTCTGTCTTATATCATCATAACGAGGTGCTTATGTGAACTTTCGCTTCTCTATACCATTATCTACCTATGACCCTTCATACCAGCCATCGCCAAACCAAATACAAGGTGAAGTGATTCGCTTTTGAAAAAACTTTATTGCTGTCACAGGTTGCCACACCTTGTCTCCTGCTCTAACCGTATTTGATTCACTGCTCTTGCTTCCAGATGTCTAAGTGTCTCTTCTGTTACACTTTGCTACATTGTTCCTTTTAATTTAATTTGGATGTTTGACTTTTCCAGGTCCCAAATATGTAAATTTCAAGGAGTGTGTTGTTTATTAAGAGCAAATACAGTTCAGTGGGGGATTGAAAATATGCCAGCGGCAAAAACAGTATTATCTTTCTATCGATCTATCTGTCACCGTCTGCTCTTTGAGAGGAGAACATTTTCTTAGTCCCATATTTGAATTCAGTGAGCTCGCAAAACACTGGGTGATGATGCCTTTCTTGACACATGCTTGTCAAAGCAAGGAAAAAATCGTCCCATTCAAATAAAATTGAATCAAATGCAAATGAGACCAGGGGAAGGACAATATTCAACCAGGGAACGGAAGCATTCGAACAAAATTGAATTATTTCTCTGAAATTCGGTGGAAAGTTAAGACATTTCTCGTTCTGCCCGTTGTATCTGTGTCCCCGTTTTGGTTGATAGATATTATAGAGAAAGGCAGGTATAAAGAAAAAAGAAGATAGCAGACATTTTACAGTATTGAAAGGACTTGAATACAAACGAATATACAAACAAGAGGAGAGAGAGAGAGAGAGAGAGAGAGAGAGAGAGAGAGAGAGAGAGAGAGAGAGAGAGAGAGAGAGAGAGATGGGACCAGAGGATGGAAAATCAATAGTATAGGTAATTTTCATTAGCTATATAGAATCGATATAAATGAAACTAAATAAAAAAAAAAAATAATAGTAATAATAACATTGACAATACAATTTATTTTTAAAACTGACTGAAGTTAGGTTAGCGTGGTAAATTAGTCCTTAATATTGTTTTGTGGATATATTTTACAAATTATTTTATATGAATTGTAAAACATTTCTTTTGATAATAAAACAGCATTGGCTCATTTTTATAATTCAGATATTTTTCTCGCAGCCAAGATCGTTGTATGAAAAAAGTAGGCTGCATTAAAGACACTTGATATGAAAGGGCGTTTTTGTAGGAGCTGAGGAAAATCATTCTTGGACGCCATTCATTTAATTCATTATGCGTTTTAGATGCTGTACGAAGCAAACTCAGCTGGATAATAAATGAGTTACTCTCTTGGAAAGTTTAGGATGTGAAACTGTAACGTAGACATGAAATACTGCGATACAGTTTCACTATTTTTCTTTAAATACTGAATGGAATAAAATAAGAAAAACATGCTTTCCCTTTATGAAAGAATTGGTAACGCATCTTATTTTTTTTTCAAGTCCTAATTGCCATCGTTTGATGTGGAAAAGAACTCCGTCTCTGTTTTTAGCCGGTACAGTTATATCATGAGGAAATACTGTACTGTATATCCACTGGAAAAGTTTCCTTATTTTCGGTAAATCACTGTTGTTTACCCAGTTACGAGAGTTATATTCCCTTATAAAACTGCTTCTTATCTCTCTCTCTCTCTCTCTCTCTCTCTCTCTCTCTCTCTCTCTCTCTCTCTCTCTCTCTCTCTCTCAAGAGACTAAACGAGCGTCTACTTTTGGAAGTAATTTATTATTTTTCATTCTCCTTTTGTGTGTGTTTCTTCGCGTCTCTGGTAATCATATTTAAATTTATTGTACTCTCTCCTCCAAGCGAAGAGGCAATATTTCATTATAATTTATCAGCATATTTCACTTTCCACGTTTTTTCTTTTCCGTTACATCGCCTTTTCAAAGTTACCCGTTTTATCGAAGCATCAGTTTTATTATTGCATAATTTGGGTGCAACTGGAAATTGTGCCAGTCTGGTAGGGAGCCCCATTCATTTTCTTTTCCTCTTTTTTATCTTAAATCACCTTCCATGAGGGGTGAAGTTTTTGCCTTAAATTTTTGCTTAGCGTCATCGGGTATAGATAGTAGAATGAAGTCTCATAAAACGCTTACGGATTAAAAGTGAAAATTAATACAAGGCAATTAGAAGCCATGGACGAAAAACACGAAAGCCGTACTTATTTGAATCGCATATTGCAACGAATGATATCTGGTATTTGTGGAAACGGTTTATACATTTCCAGCCTTACTTAATCTTTATTTTTTTCTACAATTTAAAAGTCTTGTGTGTATCAGATTCACTTAATAATCACCTTTCATGGTGTGATCAGAAAAAATACAAGGTTTTTAGTATAAAGATGCTTTAACTACTTTCCTCTAAATTTTCTTGTAGTAGAGCATATTTTTGAAGGCTGTTGGTGAGAGTGAAATTGTTCTTTCTCTTTTTCTGAATATGGGGAAAGTAATTTTTCTCTCGTTATATGAATTCCCAATCTTATTTGTGTTTATTTCGTGATGATTGTCATTATTAATGTTGCCGGTAGTGTCTTGCTGCCGTTATTTCCCATTAAATCAATATATATGTTTATTTACATTTTACTATAACATCATTCTTTTAATTTCGAGTATTCGTGAGTCTTGTATAGGAACTAGAACAATGCCCTTCTTTTTTTAAACAAGATAAGAACAACCATTTACAAAAAAACACCTCATCCGACATGTGACATTTTAGTTACACTTCAAATAACAAAATAAAAGAAACATACAAACGCAAGCAGAAAAATTACTTGCCACTGAGCAGAAGGAAAATGATGAACATTCGCGAGAGATGTGCTTCTACAACTGTGTCTGGAACAAGTGGCAGTTCAATGTAGCAGTCTACGCTTCGTGTTGCTTCTGATTTATTCAGGATTTACTGGTGTTCTTGGTTGTTTTTCATTCCTGTTTTTGCTATGCCTCGGTTGTTTCTCTTTCCAGGAAGCCTAAAAGGCTGGTGAGTGCCGGGAAGTGTAGCGTGCGTATCTAATTTGGCTTTTGTTGTTTAATGGAGGACGACGCTGCAATAAGTACCATGAAAAAGAAATGCGTGCTGAATGCGAGTTGCAGTCAAGACGAAAAGTTTTCGTGATGTATGTGTCTTTAAAATGAGGAAACGTGGCAAAGGAGTGTATGTTCACCTGGAAGGGGAAAAAAAATTACTTGTAATAACAAGAAAGTTTCGATTTGGATAACTCTGCAGACAGCTTTTCCTAAGTAAAGGTGAGTGACATTCGGTAGACACGGGCATATTCTGTCTGTCATTTTACTAAGTCTGATTTTTGCAGCTGTGTAAATATTTCTTAGGTCTATGCTTTTCCATATTTATATATTCTTCTATGATTGATAGTTCAGGATTGGCATATTAACGGTTGGTTAAATAATTCCGTGCAGTTCAGAGAAGGAGATGTTCAGGTGGTTTGAACAAGTGATCAAGAGATTTACCAAGCATAGTATATTTTTTCATGTTCATTATCGTAGTTTATGTTCTTAAAAATAAATATTCGAAGTTCTTATACTTTTATTAACTATTTTGTTATAATGTAATTGACATCTTTACAGCAGTCACAAATACCTTATTGAGACTTTTACAATGACATTATTTTCATCTTAACATACGAAAAATTGTAGGAACAAATGAATTTCAAAAGTTTTTTGGTTGTCTAGAAACGCATGTCTAGGCCCATTGTTTACTTCTAAATCGTGTTTGATTTTCAAGAAAATTGTACACAAAGGACGCTGCAAAAGAATATAATATTAACGACAATATTTAAAAATATTCTCAATTTCATTGTCACCCCATCGAATCCTTGCTTTAACATTTTCAGCATCATAATGAGTTAGCAAGTTACTGATCTTTCCATCTAAAAAAATGTATGCTATTTTTGCCAGTTAGGGAAACATTCTCATCTGTTAGTCTTTTTTGTAACGAAATTTTATATTTAAGAAGAGTCTATAGAAGCCAACAACCAGGATATAAAGAAATAAAACACTTGCTACGTTTGCAAAACCTCTGGATCACTTATTCAAACTATACGGTTATATCATTCCTTGGAATTCACAAAATAATTAAACCAACCATTAATATGCAAACCCTGACCTGTCAGTCAAAGATGACTGTATGAATATGGGAAGAACATAGCCCGAAGGGATGTTTATACACCTACATAATTCAGAAACATAACCGTCTCATATTTACGAAGGCAAAGGCGAAATGTAACGAGGATTTTTTTTTTTTTTATTTATCTTTACTCCTTTCCATTGGAAGTCAGTTTATCATACAATTTTAATAGCTTTACTGTTTCTAATATTTGGTAGTGTTGTACAGGTGTCGTGATAAGGTAATTTCGTGATAAGTTCATAAGGTACCCACAGTATCATAGTATTAATTTATATTTGGTCAGTTGGTGACTTTTTCTATTTTCCTTATTGCGGACTTCGGTTACTTTTCTTTCATAATTAAGGACGTGGTGTGGTCGAAAAGTCTTCAGCAAAAATTACCCACAGTATCTTAGTATTATTATTATTATTATTATTATTATTATTATTATTATTATTATTATTATTATTATTATTTTGGTATAAAGGATTTACTTAGATTCAGAAAAGATGAATTTATAATTCTGACGGAATTATGAGCTGTGTAAACAGAAAAGTAAAATGTTTTATTTTTTATGAAAGAATAATGATAAATAAAATCTAAAAATTATTCAAGACGCATAAGGGCACATAAATACTATCACGATACTTTTTTTATAAAGAATGTGGGATATACGAGTAGCTGAATAGATGGTAGATAGCTTCCTTTCCTAAAAGTATTCGTTCTTAACATAAAACACAGATACCACTTGAAAAGATCTTATACTGAACGGAGAAATTTGATAAAACATTATGAATAAATACATTTTTATACAATGAACTTCATGATTTCATTTTAGTTCATAATGTTTTACCTCAGTAGTTTTCACTGTCGATTTTATTTCGTCGCCTTTACAGACGCTTTATTTTAAATTCGTCGAAAAGATCAAAAATTATTTCAATGCGGTTAGAGAATCATGGAAAATTAAATGAAGAATTCTTCTCCTACAATTAGTTAAGGATCTGGTCGAGGTTCTCTCATTTCATTTATATGGCGGCATTTTAAGGAAGCTGTAATGACACGTCTTTTATTCTTCCGTTCCTGTTCTTTCTTTCCTTCCCCAACTGAAACGTAAAATAACGGGCTTGGGTAAACAGATTTAGAATGACAGAGAATAGGTGAAAATCGTTTACGGTTTTACCTGTCATAAAACTCGCGTCTCGTACTCAGAGGGTGAGGCTGGTGTCCTGTCAAAATCTCAGGAAAAGAGACAGAATCAGATATTGACAGCATATTTAATCTTGTCTTCATGACAGAATGTTCACATAATCTACGAAGGGAACGTTGACAGGAAACTTTTTTTTTTTTTTTTTTTTTTTTTTCATTTCAATATGGCCAAATAAACTCATCTTAAATTTAATAATTCATGATCCTGATTTAATTTTTTCCGGGTTCGGCATCATTATGGGAGCGAAATGGCATTACGGTTTTCATGAAACCTAATGTTTTCGGTGTACGGAATGAGGTGATCAATTTCTCAGAACAGAAGGCAATTGTGAATAAATTAACATATTTTAAACTTAACTATGCGATCAAACAACGTATGCAATTCACTTTTGTTCATATTTACATACTGATTTGCATCATTCATAACCAAACCAAACTTTTCATGATCTCAATAATTTTCGTATTATTAGGATAAAAAATATTTTAACTCGGTAAATCAAAGAGCTTTACTAACTTTAAAACGGGTTTCTCTCATGTTTTGGAAATTCCAATAACTGCATTCTAATGCGAATGAGAAATTGAAATAAATCTGAATCCAGTTACATAGTAACTCGTAACACTTTATGCCACCAGGAACTTTCAGTATCACAAGGGTCATCAACATTCAGCTGCTGTACTTCCTCCTTCCTCCTCATCCTGTCAGAGTCTGCCATATTGATACAGAAACGTAGTCTGTATCATGATGTACATTAATTTTGATGGAAGGGCCCAGTAGCACATATACTTGACATTAGAGTGCAATTATCTATATCCCCCACTTTGGAGAGAGTTTATGAAACTCCTAAGGATTGGTTTTTCAGCGCTTTTAGTTCCCATTAACGAGGCAGTACATTATAACCAGTGGCGAATCTTACTAATGCTGGACATAAATCAGCTAAAAGCACCAAAGTTAGTTTGTTTACGTTAACAAGATGAAAGCTTTTATACTTCTCCTGAGAAATGGGTTGGCTTTGATTTATTGGGCTGAACTTTGAGGGTCGTCTGAAGTAATTATCAGTATATATAAACCTTAAGTAGCTTGTTTTGTATGGCATAAAGTAAACAATGACTTTTACTGGTCAAAAACAAAGATCTTCATGCAATTTTAGCAATTTTTATTACCCCATCTCTGTGTTAAAGGCCCGTCAAGCTGTTCTTATTGTCATTGACTGTTCTCAGTGATCCATATGCTCTGATAGCAGTTTGACTGATTCATCTCTTTAGGCAACAAATAAAGTAACAGTTCTGTCACTACCTTTATCAGTGTGGAAACTTGATAAAATGTGTGACTTTACGACGTTCCCCTTTAAGTGTTCAAATGCTTTACATAGCATCGATATGTGTATCACACAAATTAGGATTGTTTATAGACTGAGACACCTTGCACTTTAGGTAGAGTTTGGAAGCATATTTGCCTTTTTATTTGTGTGTATCCATGAGTCCATGGTAATGAGCAAAAGGGCCGTAGTACCTAATATTCTAAAATATGACTCATCTAAGAAGTTGAAGTGTCGCTAGAAAAACTGCCAGTGTATTCCGTATCTACACATAAAATATGGAACTCGCCTTATAATTGCTTATATCATTTATATCATGCTGACGTAAATCATTTCTTCAAGACTAAAATAATTGCAGTAGGGTACTGCATTCAACTTCTGCTTTTGAGTGAAGACACAAATAGGTAAAGCAGGTCGGTGGCAATAGTTACTGAATGAAGGGAGAAAGACAGACACTTAGGCCATATTTAAAAATTTCCCAAAATAATAATAATATTTTGGCAACCAAGACTAGAATCCCTTGTTTCAGTGCCCATTAAAGCAGGCTGTTTAAAGAGTTCAAAGCTATTCGACAGCAGCATCATCAGGATCAATATTATTTGATTTTTGGTTCAAAATCCCGGGGTAACAGCGATAACCCGCCATCTCTAGATCTGTCCTGAACACTAGTCATCTTTAGATATATAAATCATATCCATTTTCGTTCAAGCCGCCCTAGAATAAAGACAAGTTTGATTTTTGAACGAGAATTAATAATGTCTTGAAGTAGCTTCTGCTTTCCGTTATGTACTATCAGTAAACTTTCGATGTTAATTTAAGATATTAATTTAACAGTAAATGATGCTAGCTTTATTGCTGGTTTAGCAACTCATTCCTGCTCATTAAGGTGTTGTATAATCGTGAAAAACAAATCCTTTGTTGTTACGGATGCTGTAGCTGGCGTTGAATGGTAGTCATCACAAAACCGTTTCTTTTATTATTATTCCTGTCTTGCACTGCGATTCCAAACAGATAAATTTGTTGCTACATAAATCGGTTCCATTTTTTCCATGGTATAGCACTGGGCTGCTTCTCATAACCGTACATGACGTATGGTTAAACTTTCCAAAATACTTTCAGGTTAAATCTTCTGATAATGCCAGTGGCGTATCTCATTTCCCGGTTACATGTTCATATAAAGATAAATTATTAATTTTATCCCTCCTCAAGGGAACTGGCATAAGATACCGTGTAAACCCACTCTATCCTTTATTGATGGCAGAGGTAGGGTTAATTCATATAATGAAACGTTCCTTTTATATTCATATAATATTAGATTTGATGTTACTGTGTGCCAACACTGCCAAATGTAGAGAGTGATAAAACTAACAATGAAATGAATGATATTTTTTCAGGGAAAATAAGCCACCATTCTACCCTTTATTGATGGCAGGGGCAGGGTTGTGTTACATAATGAAACGAGCCATTTATATTCAAGTAATACCAAATTTAGTGCTATTGTGTGCCAACACTACCAAATGTAGAGAATGATAACACTAACACTGAAATTAATTCTGTTTTTTTGGGAAGAATAAGGTCAGTTTAACCCGTAAGCATTGTTAGATTGTAAATTAACAACTGCAATTACTGAAAAACTCCTCGGGATATCTACTCATTAAATGAAAGATAAAACGAGAGTTGAAAGAAGTTATGATGTCTCCGAAAGAATAAGGTAAGTTATGTGCTGACTCCAAAGAGGAAAAAATAAGAACAGACATCATCACTGAAATATGTAGTTGTGACTGTTGTAAACATTATGATTATTATTATGATTATTATTATTATTATTATTATTATTATTATTATTATTATTATTATTATTATTATTATTATTATTATTATTATTTGGTCTATCAGTCATCCTATTCGACTGGGTGGTTGTTATAGTGTGGGGTTCTGGGTTGCATCCTGCCTCCTTAGGAGTCCATCATTTTCCTCTCTTCGTGCACTGTTTCTGATAGCACACTCTTCTGCTGAGTCCAGGAGCTACTTCGGCATCTAGTTTTTCCAGATTCCTTTTCAAGGATCTTGGGATCGTGCCTAGTGTTCCTATGATTATAGGCATAATTTCCACTGGCATATCCCATATCCTTCTTATTTCTATTTTTATGTCTTGATACTTATCAATTTTTTCTCTTTCTTTCTCATCTATTCTGGTGTCCCATGATACTGTCATATCAATGAGTGATACTTTCTTCTTGATTTTGTCAATCGTTACGTCTGGTCTATTGGCACGTATCACCCTATCTGTTCTGATACCATAGTGATACCATTGTGGTAAAGATATTATTATTATTATTATTATTATTATTATTATTATTATTATTATTATTATTATTATTATTATTATTATTATTGCTGTTGTTTTTGCTTTTCTGAAAAGAAATTTATTGCGCTGGCTTTGTCTGTCCGTCCGCACTTTAATCTGTCTGCACTTTTTCTGTCCGCACTTAATCTCTCCCCCCTCAGATCTTAAAAACTGCTGAGGCTTGAAGGTTGCAAATTGGTATCTTGATCATACCCCCTCCAATCATCAAACATACCAAATTGCAGCCTTCTAGCCGTAGCAGTTTTTATTCTATTTAAGGTTAAAGTTAGCCGTAATCGTGCGTCTGGCAACGATATAGGCCAGGCCACCACCGGCCCGTGGTTGAAATTTCATGCGCCGCGGCTCATACAGCATTGTATCGAGACCACCGAAAGACAGATCTATTTTCGGTGGCCTTGATTATAGGATTTACAGAAAACTCGATTGCGCCGAAGAAACTTAGGCGTATTTTTTCCTGTTATTAAGACACCACCTACTGAGTATAACTACGAGAAGGATATTTCCAGTTCAGATGTAGCTTAGATTTGCCTCTCTCCCCATGAAAGCACCTTATCAATAAGTATTTGCTCTTTAGTTCTTACAAACCTTTTTTAACTAAACTCTAGTAAACTCTAGTAATTCTGAACAACCAAACGCTAGTCATTATGAATAGCTAAGTTCCACAAATTTTGAGTAAAATTCTCATAAATAAATCTTTCAGAAGAAAGATTTATTCACAATACTTTTGCATAAGTTAACGAACATATCAACCGAATACTTAAAACCGGTGGAAATGGACACTAACGCTACGAACGGGATAACATGAATAAATAAAACCCAATTATTTCCTGCCTTCCGGTCACTTTAAAGAAAAAAAAATCTTTCCATATTTACACAGACTTTGAAGCTCAGTCTTCCAGCGCAAATATCCTCCTTTTCGGCCTATTTTAGTTTATTCTAGTGAAGAAAAAAGAGATGTTACGCGCCGCTGCCAACATTACAGTTTCCAGGAATCTGATTGTGTTTCCGTCTGTATAGAGCATGAGATATTAGACGCTGCTCTTAATCAGGAGGAACCTACAGAGTCAACAAATGAAGATTTATCCAGCGTAAATCTTCCGATTTTCCACCTGGGAGAAAATGAGGTGATTGCGTAAGAAATAATATTCCGATTCTGACCTAGAATATTAGATTATTCTATATTTTGCAAGATATAAATTTAGAGCTTCGCAATAACTTTCAGCTACATTGTTCTGTAATCATTAATCAGTGGGATAAGTGCGAGGCGGCTAGCCAAACGCGTGCTAATATATTTATGAAAGTAATTGGAACTGAAGTAATTAAATACTGAAAGTTTAGTAAAGAGAATCTAGCTGGTTAAATTAGCTAAGCTAACAGACTGCTGATCTCGAGAATGTACGCCTTGAATAATCCCATTAACACATCGCTAATGGCTGCTACATGCTTTAAATCCAACACATGCTTTGAGCCGTTAACATTGATTTCTGGTATTAATTCATGTGATTCTATTATTATTAGATTTAGGGTACCATTATTATTACTAGATTTTTACAATAAACATTGCAATAATATATTCACTAAATAAATTCATAATTGGTTTCCTGATTTGCACATACGTGCTCATGTGTCTGTGTTAAGTTTTTTATGTTAGCGTATCCCTGTGCGCACGCGCGCGTCTGTGTGTGGATATGCATGATGGCGGATACGTGTTCGTGTGTGCATATATAGAATTAGACCCAGAGATATTGTCATTTCGTATGAAGGTTGAACGTTCTATTTTATTTCCTATTGAGGTACAGACAGTGTAATCAAGTCGTTTTCATAGTTTCTCATCAAAATGATCTGTAAAGTATTAACTCTTAAGGGACTAAAACTTACCATCCATGTTTTCTGGTGCTAGCATGAAAACACAGATTCATGTCCACCGCAGACCTATACCCATGCAATTCATAAACAATGTCTGTTTATTTTGTATCCTTTCCCTCATTCCACCCATGTTGGAATAAACTTTTCCTGAGGAATAATTCTTCGACTTCACTTGAGTTAATATGGACGTCACTTTCCAGTGGCACAAATTAAGAAATCGCAAATAATACCAAGAATAAACACGTGCTAAAATAAATGCTTACAAACCGTGAGAGTTGACACTTGACGAGCGTCAAATGTATATGGAACCGGAGAGTAATCATCGGAAACTTTATTTAAGTTAATACTTTAATCTTGATGACGTCTCCAGGACTACATTAAATAGAAACATACTTATCATGAGTTCAAGATTACATTCTTTGTGGCTTCCGTCAAACTAGCTTTAAGAAATGACGATAACTCCTAAATCCTAGCCGGACACTTTAAATATCTTCGCCAGCCGGCTTGCTGTTTGCATTTTTGTACCACTTGCCAAGTGGGGCTGGAATTGTTGTGAGTCCAGTTTAGTAGCTGAAAGCATTCAGTCATTTCTCATTACCAACAGAATTGTTATGTAATCCCAATCTTAAACCAACCTTCTTTTCATTGTTTTGCATTTAACTCAATTAACTGTAGCTTCTTCACCAACTTTTTTGAGAAATGGATCATCAGTTCTTTATACGCTGAAATTACTTCACAAAGTTCTTCTGAAGAAAATATTTAAGTTCTGTGCTTCCACATTATTAAAGAATATTACTTATCATCTCCACTTTTTATGCCTGAAGACCAACATGCACTTCCTAAAAGTACAATTGACCCTCACCGCACCTTTATTGATTGACATAAGCTTATATATATATATATATATATATATATATATATATATATATATATATATATATATATATATACATATACAGTATATGTATATATATATATATATATATATATATATATATATATATATATATATATATATGAGTGTGTATATATAATAATATATATATATATATATATATATATATATATATATATATATATATACACAGTATATATATATATATATATATATATATATATATATATATATATGTGTGTGTGTGTGTGTGTGTGCGTGTGCGCATGTATGTGTGTGTGTTTGTGTGTGTGAGCATGGTTTATGTATGCATGAATATATAGTACAATGTTGATGCGCATAGTGTGTGGATGAGAATTATAAGATATAATTGGGTGGCCAAGTCATATAGATATCCACCTTTTTGCCCAAAACGAAAGCAAAAATATATTTGCCTTTGTTTCTGTTGAAATATTAGAGCGAACAAAATTTATTTTCCTGTTGTGCCTCATAATAGAGACGCGTTTGTTATTATTATAAACAAAATAAACAGGAAATCAGTTTCCGGTAAGAATATTAACTGTACACCCGTTGAGCTCTCAGCCGCAGCATACTCGCTCTCTTGCAGTCATGCCAAACATTTTAAAAGCCAATTCAGGTCAGGTCAGTATCAAAGCTTAATTTTAAAAAAATTGCTTTGCATTGAATAAGAGATGTCACTTAGAGAATCGCTATGCAATAAAGTGCTATGTATGTCAATACGTTCATTTTTTTCTGTGTAGCATAGATAATGGACCTCATGTTTAAACTTGTATCTAAATGTCCGGAGAAACAGATTGTCTCATAATCAGTGAAATTATGCAAATCCTTACAAAATATTACTTTTATTCACATGCAGAACTTATGTATATGTGAACAGTGATAATAGCAAATAGCCATGTGTTCTATCGTATGCAATTCCTATTTTTAGACAAAGACTAAAAGTTAATAAATTATATATTTAATCATCTCGTTTCATTTGGCGATGTGCTCTTTTATTCACTGTCATATCAATGAACAGTTTGTACAAATGTGGCGTTATAACTCATCATAGTGAAAGTGCGAGAATTCTGAATTTTTCAGTGGTTTATTAATGACCAGATAAACTGTAGACTAAGCGCACGAAAGCTTTTATAATATTTATTTGCTGATATTTAATGATAACAGTAAAAGAATGATAACGTGATTAATCGGGACACGCAATGACCCGGAGAGGGTTGTTCTATATTTAACTCTCTCTCTCTCTCTCTCTCTCTCTCTCTTCTCTCTCTCTCTCTCTCTCTCTCTCTCTCTCTCTCTCTCTCTCTCTCACAGACATAAGCAGCCACCCACAAAAGACCCAAAATCATTTCCTTTGAACTGTGCACCTGGGCAGTCATTCAGAGATAAACTTATCCTTTTATTGTAAAAACGTAAATAAGTACTAGTAGTCGATAAGAAGATTGGTAAGGCGCATGTTGCACATAAAGAAAAGCAATCCGCCGATTCTTTAAGAGAAAAATGATTTGGAAGCAAGTAAATTGGTTTGGCACGAAAATATAATTTCATAAACTTTAAAGGTTTTTTTCAACTTCTTCCGAACTGCTGCACCAATTTCAGCCAAACTAAAGTCAAAGCGGTGGGTTTAAGATTATGAATTCATCTATTTAGAAGACGTTCGTAATGAAGTAAAGTATTAGGTGGAAGTTTTTTGTACAGATGTTGCGAAAGAGGAACTATAAATCCCAAAGTAATAACATGAATTCTTCATCCATGTATAGTGAACAGAACAACACTCATATATTTTTAGTTTAAAGAGCCTCGGCAAACAAACGCCAAATTGAAGGATACTGTATTCAGGATGCATCTTAATATAAAGCACTACTAAGGCATCTATGAAAAGATTACGCACTCACGAGGACATGAATTCAGCTACAGTACCAGCAGAGTCCAAGAGAATATTATTGTGCTAGTTAATATCCACTGATGAGTTTTAGTCCAGCGAATGTAATGTAGCCGCCCACGTTAACTAGCAATTTTTTTGTTTGTTCATTACAGTGTCTCCAGTGTTTCATTTTTCCTTTTGAAATATCGAATCCGGGAGTGGCGTATATCCTGAAGGAAATGTCTCCAAGATTGTGACATCTGTACGTTGAGAAGACAGGCGTGGCAGGAGACAAGGAAATAATCGCATTTTGGTTTCTGTGAAGTGTTCGTGAATTTGTCATTTTTCTTTGAACAGCTTGAAGGACAATGCATCCGTGAATTCACGTTATCCTTTCGTTGGAAAAACTTTGATTGAATTAAATATTCGATTTAATAACATGGGTCATCGCTGAAATTAAAGATTGTCAAGAACAAACAAGTTGGCTGGCTTTGTCCTTAACTGCGTTGCAGGAGATGAATAAGTTTCATATCTGAGTACGGAATGACAATATATATTTCCATGACCTGATTATTATTAGCCTGTGTGTACAGCATCTTTTCAAGTGTGGTATTGCCTCTGTAGCCAATAACTTGTCAATATTATAACTATCATTTTAATTTTGACAGGTATTGTCCACCACCAATAGTGTTATAAACTAGATAATGAAAATAATTTTCACGGGATATAACTCACTTTGATCGGTGTTCCCCAGCGAACAGGTGAACTTGGGTATCAAAAGTGCATTATTCATGAGGACTCATCAGCTTACAGTGTGAAAAAAAAAAGTAAAATATTAGTGGAATGAGGCAATTTCGTGGTGTCTTTTTATCGCAATTATTTTCCAATTAAGAAGGCTTCAGTTTTAGATGATTCTGGCAACTGAAGTCGACTATGAGAGAAATGGCATACCCCCATCAGGGAAAATTTAAGGCTCCTTTACCATTTCAACAATTTTTTAAAAATTTTCTTGTATTCATTTTTTCATAGCTTATTATCGGATTTATAAACTGGGATCTCTACTATACTCTCTTATTATCTGTATCTTTATTTGCTTTATGTAGTTGTTATGTACTTTTTTTCTCTCTCTCTGGGTTTATTCCATTGGGTTTTACTAATGGCATGAGGCAATGAGACAGGCATTTCAACATGTTTACGGATGAAAATCACGTCCTTTTAATATCTAGACATGTTTTCTGACGTTTGTGTTCAGATGCATCACATTTTTACAGAGGTTCATTCATACTAAATGTAAGGGTGTGTGCTCTCTATAATTTTAGAGAACAAGTTGAAGTTTTATTGTGAGAACATGCCAAAGTATTTTTTATAATGACAAATGCAGTTAATTATAAGGGGCATATAAATTTGAAAAAATTATTAACAGAATAAACAAATCTAGCTACACAGAAAACATATTATGCAGACGTATACAAGACATCTAATACACACCCCCCAATCTAAAACCGATTTTATTACACGAGGTTCGAACCTCTATTGTGTTAACAAACTTAATTCATACTCCATTTAGCATCTATCTATAATAATAAAATCCGAGTGGATCTTTCTTGCTTGTCCGCCCCGGCTGGGGCGGGTAGGTAGGGGACCGGGAGGGTAGGGAAGACATGACACATCCACCCTCCTCCTGCAAACCTAATAGTCCGCCCGGGTGGGGACGGGGTAGGTAGGGGGTCGGGAGGGTAGGGGAGACATGACACATCCACCCTCCTCCTGCAAACCTATTAGGCCGCCCCGGGTTGGGGGCGGGGTAGGTAGGTTATCAGGAGAGCAGAGGAAGCATAACGCTCAAATGGAGCGTTACTGAAATAACTGTAGGAATTTTAGATAGGTCTGAAGGTTTATTTCATCCAATCAAATCACACTCTAGTATTTGATAACTTGCAATATATCCATTTTTATCTATTATGGTGTTAGAATGCCTTACGAGTCACAACGAAGTAAAAATTACTCTGTGATTATCCTAATGTTTAGGTTTACTCCCAACGTTGAGCATTGCTCGGATATCACGTTAATATGTCAATAGCTAGGAGTTAACATTTTGTCCGCTGAAGATTGTTATTGGGTTTCTAAGATTGGCAGTAAATTACTAAGCCTGGTGACAAACAAAAATTAATAGGCAATATTGCCAACCCCTATCTGCTTTCTTTGATCAAGCTTCGGAGCTTAAGATTAATCCGAACGAATCCCCTCAAGCAATATTTGGTTTCCACGAACGGGAGTTGAAGATAAACGAGAATAAAGCTTTATGGTAACCAGAGTTTACCCACGTAAGAAAAAGGCATGGGTCAATTTTCCCTCTTTATTTTATTTTATTTATTTATTTATTTTTTTTTTTGCTAGTCGCAAAAGTAATTTTGCGTCCCAGTTATACCAAAAAATGGCATTCTTCATTATAAGCAAGTGCTAGTACATTGTAGATAACACGAGAAATAGTTAACTGATTATTTGTTAAAGGAATACAAATCAAAAAGATTTTTCAAAAAGAAATAGAAAACAGCAAATTTTCAACCTTTCCATTATTCCGCGTCTGAATATGGTATTGCCTTCAAATTTCAATTGATGGAACTGATAGGTGGTATATAATTAAACAACCATCCATCCTATGTCAAATTAAAGATAGCAATATGAAAAGACTAATGTAGATCGATGGTAAAAAATTACCTTCCGTCATTAACTCCCAACGATCACGTTCAAGTATTTAGACAGAAGAAAACCTTAACAAAACATTATTGTCTTTAAAGAAACCTTAGTTTTTTTTTCGAAAATACAGAACTTTAGCAGATTTCACCTGACTAACAGCCGATTCCTATTTCTTGTTTTATAAGTTAATAATAACTGCAACGAGTAAACGGCATTGCATCATGCAAAATAAATATCTGTCTATCACCGGTTAGTTAAATGGAGCAACGGAAGCTGTTAATATCAGAAGCAGGCATCCTGTGATATGAAGCAAAGCATCCTGGCGCAAATGTATGTTGTTTTACACTACTAGTTCGAAAAACGCATCTAGAAACGTAAATAGTCTGCACTTATCATATTATTTACGCAGCTATAAAAAAATTCCTATGTAGAAAATTTTAATTTTGATATTATTATTTCGCGGCTGTCAAAATGCCCGTTTACTCACAGTAACTGATACGTTCATATATATATATATATATATATATATATATATATATATATATATATATATATATATATATATATATATATATATATATATATAATCAGAAATATACAAACGTCCTTTAATATCCAATCACTCTATTCACACATAGTATATTTTCATATATGTTACCGAAGGGGAATTTTTAATTGATAATAAGTCCACCGTCCCGTGGGGTCGAACCAGCGACGGACGAGGAATCACTTATTAATAACAATTTACCTCTCTTGTGGCCGAATGGTTATGTGTACTGTAGTCCTGATTCCTCGTCCGTCGCTGGTTCGATACGGGACGGTGGACTTATTATCAATTAAAAATCCCTTCGGTAACATATATGAAAATATATTACATTCGAGGTAGAGTGAATGGATATTAGGACGTTTGTAGCTTTATGATTATATATGAATACGGTGATGTGATAAATAGTCATATAATATATATATATATATATATATATATATATATATATATATATATATATATATATATATATATTGACAACAAAATTCCCTTGATGTTTTAACAATTAGAGACACGACATAATACAAATTTTCCATATACAGAAAAACAAGCATTTTCACTTTCATACATTCACTAATTTTAATTATCATGACATTTTTGTCAAGACTGGTGTATCCAGCAATTTATTCTTAAGAGCCTTACGGATCTGCTTCCCGGATTTCCTGGAAAAGGAAATGGAGCTAATCCGTAAACAGCTGTCATCTTTAAAGTACCCTGATCACATAATTGAGAAAGGGATCCAGTAAGTAAACATAATCTTCTATCGTCTCCCCAAAACAAAACTAGAGAGATGCCCAACAATAAAATCAAAATCCCACGCCTGTACAGCATTAAGACGTTGATACAGACACATGGAAACTCTAATCCTTTTGCCTTTACCTACCTAAATACCTTAGCCAAATCCCTGATTAACGTCCAACAAAAGCCAGTTCCCAAAGACAGGAGTACATATACGAAATCCCTTGCCTCGACTGTGACCAATTCTACATCGGTTTTACAGGTAAATCATTCCCCCAATATATATTTACCTCCCACTAAACCTAAGCACACATCCCCACTTAACTGAGACACCCCCATTAAACCTAAGCACACCCCCACTAAACCTAAACACACCCCCTGCTAAACATAAACACATCCCCCACTAGACATTAGCACATGCTTTGATAAAGAATTATTAATCATAGGAAATAAAAGCATTTTCAATATATTTCAATGGTATAGAGTACATGAAATGAGGCATGTTAAACCCGTAGAGTTTACTAACCACATAAGTTACCAAGGGGAGGGGGATGGGGATGGGGGAAGGGGAAGGAGAACGGGGTACAGGTTTGAAACCTATCTTATTATATAAGTTGGGTCGAATGATGGCCACGTGCCAGATTTTGTCTAGATCGGTCAAGCGGTTACCACATAAGTTACGAAGTGAAGGGGGAATTGGGATGGGGGAAGGGAAGGGGGGAAGGGGGCATGGGTTTGAAACCTACCTTATTATCTAAGTTGGGTCAAATGATGGCCACGTGCCAAATTTTGTCTAAATCGGTCAAGCGGTTACCACATAAGTTGCAAATGGAAAGGGAGGGGAATAGGGAAAGGGGAAGGGGATAGGGGTACGGACTTGAAACATACCCTAATTGTCTTAGCTGGGTCAAATGATGGCCACTTGCCAGATTTTGTCTAGATCGGTCAAGCGGTTCGGATTTCTATAGAGAACAAAGAAACATACAAACATGCAAACTAAACTAACATACAAATAAAAAACATAAAATATATATATATATATATATATATATATATATATATATATATATATATATATATATATATATATATATATATATATATATATATATATATATATATATATATATATATTATATATATATATATATATATATATATATATATATATATATATATATATATATATATATGATATATGTAAATAAATATACTGTAGATATAAGCAATGGTAAATAGTATCCAGAAAGGAGCACTGTATTTTGATTTGGAAGGCTTAGGTGCTTAAGAAGTTGATTTATAATGGCCACTGGAGTCAATTTGCCAGAGAACTGTAAAATAAGAAAGAAGCGAGTCCTAGTATAAGTGAAACAAGAAAGGTAGCGGGCATCTGCAAGAGATCACAGAGAGACTAAAAACCGTCTTTGGAATCCAAGGTGATGTTTGTGAAAATTGTGGAGTCAGTTTGCTTCTATGTAAGTGAAATCTGTTTTCTGAATGCAAAGAAAGGAAAAATTATTTACACTGTTTAGACGAAAAAAGTATTGAAAGGATGAGAGACATAAAGATAAACAGAAGTGGTAATATGTTACCATAGGCGGAAAGATGGATAAGACTATTTTCAGATGGTTAAGTCATATGAATAGGACGGACGGCTGTATGTCAGCGAAAATAGTAAACCTAGGAAAGGTTAGATAAATGTATGGAGAGACATGTTGGAATGAAATGGTTTTGATATTAAGGAAGGGCCGGGTAATATGCAAGGTAAAAGCGAAAGGAGCAATGTTTTTGGTGGATAGACGCACTGCTGATGAACCTACTGTGGAGGTGAATGGATTGGTTTTGAAAATTTTCTGCACTGGAGGTTTCATCCACGATTCAGTAGTTAAAGCAAGAAGGTATCAGTAGCAGGTGTGTTATTTTTTCTCAGGTGTCACTCATATCGCTGAAAAGGGCATAATGTTGAAAAACAGAGAGAGAGAGAGAGAGAGAGAGAGAGAGAGAGAGAGAGAGAGAGAGAGAAAAGAGAACCTTCACGAAACGCAATCCCCTGACTTTAACCATTTCTTCCTTATATTTTCACAAATGGGTTTGACGTCCGTAACAACTTTCAGTATAAAACACGCGTAGGTATCTTAAAAGGAACATTTTTTATTATAATTTACAACTATTCCCATTTTATTGGCCATATTTCCAACGAAAATAAATCCGTGATATACGATAAATATGCAAACATACATGTATGGATATATATATATATATATATATATATATATATATATATATATATATATATATATATATATATATATATATATATATATATATATATATATATCTTGCCTTCCCATACATTTAAACATTAATTCACAAATATTCCATTATTGTCATTATTATCGAATTGTCTGTATCCTTCGAATAATCTATTAGTAAATCATTAGATAAATGCAACTACTAAATGCCTATGCATTCAGTTGTCACCTGAAAAACCATGCAATTTTGTTTTATCGCAATGCTGGTACTTTTTTCCTTTTATTCGTTTACTTGCCAAGAAAAACAAAATAACAAAGAAAACTAAAATCAAAATTTGAAATAGTCACCAACAGCTGCCTCTGTTATCTAAATGCAACAAACTGTAGTTTGATCCCCATTCAGTTGTACACATACCGTATGAAATACATATATATATATTTATATATTTATAACTATGACGCATATATATATATATATATATATATTTTTTCCTTTTATTCATTTGCAGGTTCTCAAGAAAAAATAAAATAACAAAGAAAACTAAAACTCAAGGAATTACCTGCAAGCTAACTGCTTGCATACCAGCAGTTTTCATCAACGACTCAGCAATGACCCAATAGACAACATTTCATTATTGTGTGTTGATGATTGCTATCTTATTCACTCAGTAGGGATAATTGAAATGTTGTCCTGCTCTCAAGCAGTTATCATATATGTATGTACATACTCAGGTTCCAATGCTTTTAGACTTGTATATATATCCAATATATACATATATAGTTAGTCATATATTTATTCTGTTCCACACGTGATTGTGTGTTATGATTTCTATATATATATATATATATATATATATATATATATATATATATATATATATATATATATATATATATATATTCACACAGACCTAATAAAAATTTTCTTACATGCTTAAACCTTCATCTAAATATTGCGCAAAATCAATATTATTGCAAACATCGTTATTGTTTTGTACATGTTACAAATATAAGGCGGAACAAACTTGATAATTCTTTTAGGACAATTCCACCAGTTTCGTCACATAATAGATGCTTTCATTGACTGTTCCTAATTACTGGAAGCAAAATTAATTACTTCATTAAGTGACCTGAGCACCACATCAAAACAGAGTGCGTTTTATTATGCGGTTTTTGAAAATGCAGTGATGCAATTGAACTCGCTACAATGCAGCTCTGATGACGTATTCTTATTTATGACCTCTTTCAGACTCGCTTTAATTCGTTCTCCGTTGAGAATATGACTAGATATGTACGATCTCTCTCTCTCTCTCTCTCTCTCTCTCTCTCTCTCTCTCTCTCTCTCTCTCTCTCTCTGGAGTTTTAATGGGTTATATTTGTAATATAATGGCGAAGATAATTTCTGCTTCCACTAACAAGTTTATTAATCAAGTCTGTTGCAATTTCCTCTTTTGAGACATGATTTTGGATGTCGTAAATAGCTG
Organism: Macrobrachium rosenbergii; assembly: GCF_040412425.1. Taxonomy (NCBI): domain Eukaryota; kingdom Metazoa; phylum Arthropoda; class Malacostraca; order Decapoda; family Palaemonidae; genus Macrobrachium; species Macrobrachium rosenbergii. The sequence continues at coordinate 8,138,486 of NC_089760.1, read as the reverse complement.
CTGACTCTGGTATTTCTTGTTTTTTGGGAGGTGTGGACAATCTAGATTGGAAATTGCACAATCATACTGGTTTTGTATTAGTATAAAGTTGGTATAAAGTGTTTAAATCAGCGAATGAATACTGTCTCTTTCTTACATACATACATACATACATACATATATATATATATATATATATATATATATATATATATATATATATATATATATATATATATATATATATATATATATATACATGTTTGTGATTTAGTATGTGCATGTTTGTGATTTAATTGTCTGTGGTGTGTGAATGATGCAGAACTAGGAAAAAGCCATTAATTATAGAGACATAAAAGTGAGTTGAAAGGGTGCATTTTTTTAGCCCTTTGCATAATTGAGCTTCAGACCGTCATTCGATGGGCCGGAGTTCGATCCGCCGCCGGCTGATGAAGAGTTAGAGGAATTTAAAGAAATTCATTTCTCGCTATAATTATAGAGATTCCACAATAAAAAGTTGAGTTGGTTCTTAGCCACGTAAAAATAAGTCTAATCCTTCGGGCCAGCCCTAGGAGAGCTGTTAATCAGCTCAGTGGTCTGGTAAAACTAAGCTATACTTACTTTGTTGATCCGTAAATTATATGGGTAAAGTCGAGTGCGGTACGAGAAGGAAGGAGTTATAGTGATTATCTATTGCCTCGGAATGGAGATTAATGTAAGTGGAAAAGAAAATTTCTGGCAGGTTTCAAGGGATTTTGATGAAAATGTAAATGATAAAGAAATATATGGAACAGTGGACAAGTTATATGTCGCTTACGCGTATAATGTGACCACCACTGTCGTGTAATCAACTACTAATTATCTAATTCATTTCAAAGGTTGGCAGAGAAAGGTAGTCACTTAGAAGTCGAACCTTGTGGGTTGACAGTAACAACATAACCTCTTGGCTTTCCGCACACCTTTTTGAATGTGTTTATTACACAAGACTGAACACGAGTAAAATATTATTGAAGGTCTCTCCCTCAATAACAGGATTCGATCCAGTACGAGTGAAGTTCCATGTCACAGCAAGGGGGCATAAGTCTAGTTCTGTTCATATATACGTAAACTTTGAATCCGGATGTATTTGACTGCAACAGTGATAAACCCATCCTGAATTTCGTATGTTTCAGTGGTCATGCTTTTGTATAGAAGGATAAATACAGAATCTACTGAGCTTTTAGTCGCAGATATTAATATTTTCAGTATCCACACTGATCTCTTAACATATCGAATTTCCTACTCTTTTTGGATACCCTAACACCATAAGTTAAATATACCTTAGTTTTACCAGACCACTAGCTGATTAACACCTAGGGCTGGCCTGAAGGATTAGACTTATTTTACGTGGCTAAGAACCAATTGGGACCTTATTGTGGAAGAACCACAACAAATTTCTATCACCAGAAATAAATTTTAATCTCATCAGCCGGCCGCGGAATTGAACTCCGGCCCATCGAATGACAGTCTGAAGCTCAACCGACTGAACCAATGCCATAGTGGGGACCTTAAAAACAAAAAGCTTTTATCTTCCTCAGTAGTATATGAACCAGCGCAGGTAAAAATCCAGTGAGCATGCGCTAACACGCTACAAAATGCCCAGTTCAACTGATGCATAAAGAAATTTATTAAATTTAGATAAACTCTACCAGAACTGAAATAAGTTCATCTAGGACACTGTGCTGTAGCGTTTTCGCAAGAGCTGACGTAACGTGAAAAATAAAGGCTACTTTGTTCACTGTCCATTAGAATTTAGGCTTATGCCAGGAAGTCAGGTAGGGTTCGTTGATTACTACCAACAATTGCACTTGCTGAATCCTGAATTATCCCCTACGCTGGCTGCTTCATACCCCTGCACTCAAGGTTCACCAGCCGCATTTCATTTTCCTACACACACTGCAACTTTCACGTCTCTCTTGCACGTACTCTCTCTCCTCCTGGAAGTTGATTCCTCTCCATTTCAAAACATCTTTCACTTCATCTATACATGCCTTTCTCCGTTCTCCTGTCATCGAATTAAAACCTGTTAAAAAATCATCATCATATCCCAATAATTTTAACATTGGTACACTCGTCTTTCTCCAAAATAGCATGGCCCGGCTCCCGAGTTCAGAATGCAGAATATTAATATCGGTCAGACATGTGTTACGTTTTATCGGCGAATGTCTACTTTTGGAAATAGGTCAGTATTTTGTCAAACATTTTCAAACAATTTTGATGTTCTTGAAAAAAGATTTAATTAACAAAATATAAAAATAAGTAAATAATAAAAATATGAAAATCATTTTAACATTTGAATTTTTTCAAAAAGAATTTTTAAAATTTTGTTTAATTTATATTCTGAATTTTAATATGGTATTAGGAAGTCCAGTAAATGTATTTGTCCAGCATTTATGTGCAGTTTTTAATTTATTTTAGTTCATTCATCTTAGTATTGGATGATCTACTGGGTCCCACTTTAGACCTAGTATTTTAATCAATCTTCCAGCCTATGAGAGTTGGGATAGTGGTTGCATTAGTAATAATAATAATCCTGTCAAATACTTTTCATTGGTACACTCTTTTCTCCAAAATAGTATTTACGTCTACAGTTCTTTTATCGGGCTCCGTTCATATAAACATTAAACTGCTATAGAGATATAACACCATCGTCTCAGCCTTTGGATTATCCAGGACATGTGCTCATCCACCATTTAGGTAGGGATCCAGCCACTCAAGCTGACAAGGCCTTTGGGATATGTTGCATCAGAATGCTAGGGCAGAAATAATTGCATAGTATTATTATGGAAGGGATCTAGTCAAACAGATTGACCTAGCTATAACCACGACCAGTTCATTACCATAATTCGCTATACCACTTGCTGTTCTGCCACTAAAGTTAGGAAACGTTGGGTCCCAGTATGTACTTCAGGTGGGCGAACACTGGAAACAGATATGTGATGTCAGTAAATTAGGTCTCTGAAAATGCTTCCGGCAAGGCCTTGAGGCTAGGATCCTCGCTTCATCAAAAAACTTGGAAAAAGGGTTTTATATAAAAATATATATATATATATATATATATATATATATATATATATATATATGTATATATATATATATATATATATATATATATATATATATATATATATATATATATATATATATATATATATATATATATATATATATATATATATATATATATATATGTATATATATATAATATATAGATAGATAGATAGATACACACACATAATATATATATATATATATATATATATATATATATATATATATATATATATATATATATATATATATATATATATATATATATATACATTGTGTGTGTGTGCATCCAACATTAATTTCAAGATTTTCAAAAGCCCTTTAACAATAGGCAGACTTTTCTGATTCATAGACACCCTTCCGGAGTTGATGCACTGTTTCGTTGTCTATAAATACACTTATCTCTAAAATATAATTTTGGATATTACGTCGGATCCACCTGACGATTACTGAAAGTCCGCATCGATTCTCACAGAGGTGTCGGATATCGCACTGCTTGCATTTTAAAATCAAAAGGATTTTCAGCCATAAGGAACCACTGAGCCTCATGTAAAACTGACACTATGTACAGTAACTTCAAAATACTCTGCCAAACTACCAATTGCCTTCCGCTATTTTTTTTTTAGAATCTCTTTACATCAAGAAACTGACGCCTTCCTTAAAAAACCAAACTACCTCCACGCCATTACACATTGCATAACTGCCTACTACTCACACCTCTCTCTCTCTCTCTCTCTCTCTCTCTCTCTCTCTCTCTCTCTCTCTCTCTCTCTCTCTCTCTCTCTCCCCTTTTTTTGTCATGTCTTTGAGTACTTTATTCCTTATTTGTTAGCAGTCACACTTTTTAACAGTAAATCTGATAACATCCTTTCCTTTTTATTTGCATGTTTTGTGTTATTTCACTGAATTATGTATATTTTATTTACTTTTAGCCTAAACCACTTTATAGTTTTATTTTACTTTTAGCTTAATGACTGTTGTGTTACATAACTAAATTTTTGTAAATATTAGAGTCTCTAATATGATTTTTAATATTGTAAAAATTAATACTTTTGTAGCCCTAACTTGTAGCCCTGACGATGGGAAGGGATTCCCGAAACGTTGGTTTGAATAAAGAGAAGATATTAGGATTTCCGGTCTTCTCGCTGCCCTGTCTGTTACTAAACTTACACTCGCCTGGAGCGAAAATCTTGCAAATTATTTATATTTATAAATATATATAAAGAGAGAATGTATCTTTTATGGGAAATTATGTCTAACACTTTTTTTTTTTTCAAATGACAATTCTCCATTGAAAGGTTTCTGGCCTCAGCTGTTTCTTGTGGCCAGAAGGCCATAAACCATCTTTTAATGTCAGTTGCAGTCTTCCGGGCAAATCAAATCTTCCGGCATCAGATTTTTCCCGGATTTCTCCTCCCTTTACCTGGTGTTGAGCTTTTTCTGATTTACAGTCCTCCGTAACGTCTCTACGGACGAAATTATTATTTATATCAAATTCCATATCGCCTTTTAACGGATGATAATCAGTGGTAAATCTGTTAATCTTTCTGATTCAACTATTTAATAATTCTGGGTTAAGCAATTGAATATCATTGTTTTCTTCAAGAGTTGAAATTATGCTTTTGACTAAACGTCGTATAAAATACTCATTATTAAAAAGATTTCAGATTTTAGATCTTTCTTTTTCTCCGTCATTTTAATGATGTTCTAAAATAATTTTTTGGGAGAGAGAGAGAGAGAGAGAGAGAGAGAGAGAGAGAGAGAGAGAGAGAGAGAGAGAGAGAGAGGGGGAGGGGTATTTTTAAGAGGTGCTCTTTAGAAATTCGGGCAGGTAATAGATAATTTTTTTCGACGGGTCTCAAAGGCTCGTGTAACGCCTATATTAACAAGTTTTCAGGTCTTCTCAGCTCGTTATCAAGTCGCCTAATTCCGCAGATATGTAATTCTTTACATTATAAAAATGTGGAATGGGCTTCATGGAATTTAGATTGATATTTGATACGCAGAATCTAGAATAAATGAGCGAACGCCGTTCTGACGTGAAAATGCAGTTACCTTACTTTTCTTCACTGGCGTTTGTAATTTTATCAGTAGATAATTGTGTTTTGTGTTTTGTGTTCTTGTTTTCTGCTTTAGTTTCTTGCCGTTCGAAGTTCATACGATAGATACAGAAAATTGTTCTTCATTGAGGGGTGGTTGGCTTTTCATTCTGCTTTGAAGAATTAGAGGAATTTATTTCTGGTTGCTTTAGTCAGTTAATGGACTTAGGTAACCAGTTGGTTCATTCCTTAGTTTTCTCATTTTCTTAACAGAAAATTCCACATTGACATTGCAATCGCATAATATTACTTTTTATCTTAGCATGAGCATGCTGAAACAGTAACAAGACTTTCGAGGTATTTTTTTGTATGCGTGTTCAAAATGAATGGATACTGCACATGTTTAAGTGTTTGAAAGCCAGCTATGTCTTATCTTTATATTCAGTTGCATATCATATCAAAGAAAAAGTAATCGCATTTTATCTAGCGCCAACAGTGCAGATTTTAGCATCTAGATAAGCAGAACCTCTAAATGGTAGATCAATAACGCCACTTAAACATCTGGCTTTTTGGACCATTCCTACAGTCATTATTATATTTGAAACATTCTCGTATGATATATAAAAATTGCAGAAAAGGAGAAGCTATTTTAAGAAAATGGAAAAAGTAAAAATTAAAGGCAAGATAAAAGTAAAAAAAAACATAAAAATGTCTCGTCATATCCCTCCAACATTCAAACAGGAACTAAAAACAAAAAAATGTTGAAAAATATCATCTCCAGGACCCTGTGACATTAATATTCCCTCTCTGAAAGCGTAACAAAAATGTTTGCAGGAATTTTCATCTTGTCAAAACCGAAAAGAGAAACACCCAGCATAAAATGAAATTGTGTCCCATGTTTATTCTTGTATATATGAGCGTGTAACGATTCATTTATAAAATACCGAATGAAAAACCAAAATTAATGAAAAAAGGGGGATGGAGGAATCAGTGAAATTTAAGATTCCAGAAAACTCCATAGTTTGGTAAGGGGAAAAAAATTTACCACTAGTCGCAACAATACGAGGTTGCCGTGACCACCGGAAACCATGTAGGGTGTCCCAGAGATGGTCGAGAAAAAAGGACATTCTCTTTAATTCAAGGGAAATCTGGGACTACCATGTAGTGGATATTAAGGGAGCCAGATAACAGGTGAGGGAAGGAACACTGATTGAGCTTATATCCCCTAATCTAGCCTCGTCAAGAAAAAAAATGCCATTTGATAATTAACACAAGTATGGGAACAAATTTTCAGAGGGATGCCATTAATATAAAGCCTCAGCAAAGACGACGAGTTAAAAAAAAAAAAAAAAAACCTATCCCGTAGGAATAAATTTCCTGTTTTTTCGGGGACAAGCATAAAACGTAGGAATTCTGATAATGTAGAAAAAAAAGTGAACTTGAATATCATCAGTAATTAGAACTGCGTTATTTACTGGGAATCTATACATAAAAGTAATTTATGTCATAGCAACAAAAACCTTGATAAGCTATTATATGCTCTCTAGTTGGCATAAGACGCAAGTGTAATTTTATATAAATTATGAACCATAGAGAATGCACGGGAGATGACGGTAAGAGATATGAGGAGGCGGGAGTTATCGGAAAAACACATATAAGAGAACTAGAGAATGAAAATTGAAATAAAGAGTAGAAAATCAGTTGGTGAAAGAACAGAACATTGTAGAACGCCATTAAAAAAAAGATAATTCAGTGAAGACAACAACAACAGGAATAACTTCTCTGAACACAGATTGAGGGAGAAATGTTTTTTGAAGAAAAATATATTTCTCAAGTTTTAGGGTGGATTTTACTGAATTACCCCTTCCAGGGTTATTGAGCTTTGAAGGCAATCTTTGCTCCATAAAGTAAAACACATTACTGTTCTAGGTCTTCCCTTTGCTTCCACCAAATCAGTAATGATGCAGTTAATTTCCTCTGGTAAGAAAATAATGCAACGTTTTGCATTTGAACAATTCTTAAAGAAATATTGAAAACAAGGATATCTGAGATTGACGATTTCCCGATTGTCTTGATCGTGGGATAGCTTTAAAGGAGTAAAGAACAAAAAGGAAATGAAAAGGTTGATCGAATTAGTGAGCAATGAACCACAAATAATTGATTAAAGGAGAAAAAGCTTTTGTAAAAATATTGTAAATTTCACATTGGAAATTACTGACTTACACCTTCAAGGTTATTAAGCGTAGAAGGTTGGATTTTTCCTTCATGAGGTAAAACAAACATTAAAATATTTATTGTCTGGTTAATTTTCTTCAGCAAGAAATCGTAGCAACTTTTTTGCATTTGAATAATTACTATGCAACAATAAACAAGTAAAATGATGCGCCAAAGTTTCTTCGGTGCAATCAAGTTTTCTATACAGCCACTATAGCGTATGCTCAAGGCCACCGAAAATAGATCTATCTTTCTGTGGTTTCGGTATAATGCTGTATGAGCTGCAGCCCATAAAATTTTAACCACGGCCCGGTGGCGGCCTATCCTATATCGTTGCCAGAAGCAAGATTATGGTGAACTTTAACCTTAAATAAAATAAAAATTACTGAGGCTAGAGGGCTGCAATTTGGTATGTTTGATGAATTTGGGGTGGATGATCAACACACCAATTTGCAGCCCTCTAGCCTCAGTAGTTTTTAAGATCTGAGGGCGGACAGAAAAAGTTCGGACAGAAAAAGCTGACAGAAAAAAGTGAGGACAGAATAAAGTGCGGACGGACAGACAAAGCCGGCACAATAGTTTTCATTTCAAAAAACTAAAAATCGGAGTCACATCATAGATAAATATAGTTTTGTTTACTGATTCCACAGGGAATGTTACATGACCCACATCTGCACAACTGTGAGGAAAATCAGAGCTTTTCACAATGTAAAATTCATCACTTCTTTGACGATTATTTTTTTTAAGCCAAAATCAATTAACCGCAGAAATACTTACAAAGCAAACACTTCTTTTTATTATCTTCTTTTAATTATCTGATCCAACTGAGATAATAAAAAGTCAGCTTACTTCAAAGCAGGAGACAAAAAATAAATGAATAAATAAATAAATAAATAAATAAATAAATAAATATTCGTACGTTACATTCACATGTAGTTTGTCAAAAAAGTATGACGACCAATAATTTGTTTCCAATACAAAGTTGATTTAGCAGCCATTAAACCCAAATATCTAGCTATCATATAATTATCCTGATAATATCCTCTGCCAATAGGTAATATCTATATAAACTGTTGTTGAACACGACCTCATCAATAATGACTGATGGGTTATTTTGTCAACATGGAAACCAATTACATTTTATTATAATGGCTCATTTGAATTTCAATGTCCATATGCACAGCACTGACAAATTCATCGATGGTTTCTCCCTCTCTTTCTCTCTTCGAAATGACAGGTAAAAGCGTCCAAATGGCTTAACACTAGGACTTAGTTTTTGTTGTTTGTACGTAAAACACACACAGTTTTACATACCCAATAATGTTTATAAATATATATATTTATATATATATATATATATATATATATATATAAATATATATATATATATATATATATAGATATATATATATATATATATGTGTGTGTGTGTGTGTGTGTGTGTGTGCTTGCGTGTGTGTATGTGTGTGTATTCATGTGTGTAACATATTTCACAGTAAGGGAATACGTGGAGGTTATTTTTCCAATATTTTGAATTGTTCTAAAGTAAGCTGGTGACAGCAAAAGGAGGTGACAAAGATGACTGAATAAAAATAATTAAAAAACGTATTGTTATGGTTACAACGGCAATGATGTCTGAAATCAAGAAAGTGATAAGGAACACTTGTGCCTGGATTACCACAGATACTGGTTTAGGAACAAAAATATAATAAACATTAACAAGAACCATTGTTCTTATTTTCTCTTTTAAACATCCTTCGAACATCATATGCAGAACTGGGTCAAAGGCATATGTCTTAGGACAGACACATATCAATCTTCTTTTAACATGCTTTTTCCCATTTTTGTATGGGGTAGGCACGATGCCTTCTTTTTTTGAAGGACTTTGGTTTGGCTTTGGGGTAGACTTTGTAGTCTCGATCGGCTGCCCTGCCTGTCATCGCTTAGACCCCGGTAGCATATGTACATGTATCATACCAGTCACCAGCACCCTTTCTCCCAGCAGCGAGGAGACGTTGCGCGGTTAGGTCGACAGTCGAGACGTGTGAGGAGTCTGTTATGTTTTTAGATGTTGGAGTGGCTTTGCTTGTGAGGACAGACACATATCAATGTCACTTATTAATTGTTTTGATGGGGATTTTAAAAGGCTTTTAAGACATCGTTATCACACCCCGTTATAATACTGCTATGGGACCCCCATCAATCCTACGGACTTTTCGCTGAAGTCTGCGACAAAATCATTATTTTATTCTTTAAACTAAATTTGCGTTGATTTATCTAACATTTAATTTCCTGGTCATCTTACTAAAATAAAGTGAACCGTTACCCCTGTATTGGATTTAGTAAACGATGTTGTTAGTAAACGATGTTGTTACAGTGTTTTCAAATTTTTTATTCAAAATGCTATTATGGGTGGTCTTCAATATACACGGATTCATTTCACACATCTTCACTCTTGTACGATTATGTTTAACATTTTTTTTCTTATTAATACTGGATATACTGTGAAAGAAGTAATGTATCCATGATTTGTTTTTATTATTCTTTGCGTTGTATAATCTACAGTGATTATTGTATGAGGTATATTGGTGTCATATGTGCATAAAAAGTTATCCATGATTTGTTTTTATTATTCTTTGCGTTGTATGTCAGTGATTATATGTGTCATATAAAAAGTTTGCGTTTATGATCGGTATACGTTTAATTTAAAATATTTTATTATAAATACTGTACATTATTAGAAATGCTGTAGGCAGACACTTTGCTATCCGTGTAGACATCCGGGATTATATATGTAATCAACGGATAGGTTTGCTTAAAAAGCAAATGGATGTTACAGACTAAATACACACACAAAACAAAGCCACTACAACACCTTCTAAAAACATAACAAACATCTCACACGTCTCGAACTCTCGCCATACCCGCGCAACAACTTCTCGCTGCTGGGAAGAAAGGGCGTTGGGTCGGGTATGATACATGAAACATACGCTACCGGGGTCTAAGCGATGTCAGGCAGGGCAGCCGATCGAGACCACAGGTCTACCCCAAAGCCAAATCAAAAAGTCCTTCAAAAGAAGGCATCGTGCTTACCCCATACAAAAATGGGAAAAAAGCATGTTAAAAGAAGAAGAAGAAGAAGAAGCTGTATGCATGATTTATTTTTATTATTCTTTGCATTATATAACCAATAAAAGCTATTAAAAGGGGTATAATGGAGTTTATAAGGGCATAAACAGGCTGCTAGTATGATAATTATATTTATAAGTACTCTTTTACATAGTATTGCGATCATTCACGAAATCAAGGTTGCACTTGCGATCATTCACGAAATCAAGGTTGCACAGGGGTCTTAGAGCCTATTACCCGTGTATACTGACCACCAACTGTACTTTCAAAATACGCCTGTCGGGTTGACACCCAAAAAAGCAAGGCAAACAAAGAATAGTCTTGGGTAATTCGTTCTCCCTGTCACTGGCTCATATTTACAGTTTGAGCTATAACACTCAGTTCTCTGTCTTTATTCTTTTTTTAATCTTTAATTCAGTATCCTAAAATTAGGGCTTACAAAACATTATGCTATGGGAGCATTGGCGATGAAAATGGGGTTTTCACATTGATATGATATCCCAAAAATAACGCAAATGAGTTTATTTAGGAAATGTGTTGCTCTTCTAAAAATAACAAATTTATACTGGAAAGGCTCGCTAGAGATGAGAATGTTTAAAAGTGGCAAATAACCGGTTATTCGGTGCAAATATTTGTATGTAAGTGTGTCTACAAATTACAATCACAAACTTTCTAACTAATAATGGGTGTTTACACAAGGTCAGGTATATGAAGAAGAGTAAACATACCAGAATTTCAAGCAATTGATGCGAATATATCGATACCAGTCTGATTTCCTTGCTGTCGACAATGCTTATAAAGCATAAAAACGGCAGAAAGCCTTGCCGTTTTATAATTAATAAAACAAACAGGAACCATTCTTTAACAGATTAGGAAAATAAATACAAACATTTACCCAGTGATTTCCATGAAGAGTGGAAATTATATTTATCTCATTGTCTTGGTCAGCTACGTGTCAAAATGAATCTAAGTACTTAAGAGGTAGGAAATGAATGCCAATATTCCTCACCGGTTATGCTTAGATGGTTTTAGATTGTTTCAAACTATAACCATATATAAATCTGACATTTCTGCTTATGTTAATGGCAAAATATCACCATGGCTTCTATGGCTACGCCAAAAATGCTGCTGATAATTTCGGAAATAACAATAACAAAAGAAATATTCCATGAAAAATAATATTAAATATTATAAGTAACAGAATTAAGATTATTATTCAAACCCCTCTTTTTCCCCTCGCATACCGGCATGAAAAAAACTTTCTTGGTTCACCGGAACGAAAGATGTTGACTTTTTTGTAAAGAAGATAAAAAATAAAGAAAAAAAAAATCCCCCTAACAGTTCTGACCCGACATGAAAATCACATTACTTCCCTGACAACACATCAGGAATGATAGATTAGCTGAAGATTACATTCTGAGTTAACGCTGAAGTGAAGAGGTCAGGCGAAAGGGGGAGGGAGTTCAGAACGCACATTACTTCCTCACGTGGGGATTTTGTGAAAGTTTTTGGAGCCTTCTGCATAATTTTATACTAGTAAGATAATTATCCCAGCTGGACAGAATCACAGGCGCTACTAAAACTGGCGTCACATCATCTCGGTTATTGACGAGAATCACAGGACTCATTGCGCTATAAATAAGACAAAATCGGGAGTTTACTTATTATAACGAAATCTTCATAAAAAAAAACACAAAGACTTATCCACGGTCACCAAAACAGTTCCTCGTTGGGAGGGTTGGTTCCGTTCTCAGCTAGCACTCTGCTGGCCGCGAGTTCGAATCTCCGACCGGCCAATGAAGAATAAGAGTAATTTATTTCTGGTGATAGAAATTCATTTCTCCCTATAATGTGGTTCGGATTCCACAATAAGCTGTAGGTCCCGTTGCTAGGTAACCAATTGGTTCTTAGCCCCGTAAAATAAGTCTAATCCTTCGGGCCAGCCCTAGGAGAGCTGTTAATCAGCTCAGTGTTCTGGTTGAATTAAGGTATACTTAACTTTTCATTCAGAAAACACTGAAAAAAATCGATGACTAAAGCCTTACATAAGGTTGTTTTGACTGAAGCGCACTTAAACCGTTCCTTGTTGCTCTGACAATGAGCATTTCACCTATAATCAATACACTACTGTCAAAACAACTCTGGAGGAGTTATACAAATTACATGAAATTCTCAGGCCTTTAGTAAAGGCAGAGAGTTAGCACGAATACAGCCTTTTTATCCTGTGAGATTTCTCTTAGTCACGGAGCCGGGTTTTGGTGTCAGAAAACAGCAGTGAAGCAAAACCTTCCCTGAAGGCGAGTAATTTTCCACCTAATGTTTATGAGAATGAAAATCCCTATGAATGTTAGGCTTTTTTGTCATAGGACAGAGCAGCCTAGTTAAAAATTACACTTTGTCAGCCATGATAGCTTTAAGAAAGTAAAATACTGGACGGTATAGTGATCTGAAACAGAGAAAGTATGTTTTGTTATAATAAAATTTTAAAAATGCACAAAGCTTTTGGGGTAAAAATAGTTATGTTTCTTGACTATTCATTAAAGAAATACATTTTCTCTTGGCTGACCACTCAAGAAATTTTATTTGGTCTTTCTTTCCTTACTACTATTAGAGTCTTGAAGTAAGCAACAAAATCCTTTATTGACAAGGAGAGTAGTGAGTCACAATTTGCCTTTACACCTATTTATTGTTACCTAATATCAGTTACATCATGACCCGGAAATAAGATTTTATTTGAAATAGAATAACTCAGATAAATGAAAAGGAATAAATAAACCAAAAACATGAAGGAAAACAAATTACAAAAGCACATAATACAAATTCTGTTTTTTTTCGAGTGTGCATCCACTGGGGGGCAACGAACTAAAAATCACAACTGAAAAAGAACGGTAACTCCCAAATATAACACCCGCCAGTAATTCTCCCTTATTAAGCCGGAGAATTTTTAGAGACTAACGCAATTGAACCAGATGTAATGTTATCATAAAGTTTTCTCATCAAGTTAATGAGATGAATTCTCTCATTTTTAAACGGAGAGTCTAATATTATTATGTGATCAAAGTTTAAGTGGCTTTATTCCGCGCAGGAACACCTTTTTTTTTTTTTATTGTTTCACTTTGGCTTTTCCATTGTGCGGGTAACATGTTTACGGGTTATGTTTGGTTAATCGAGTTAAAATAGTTACTTTTCACGACAGCAATAGTGTTTGACAACTTTAACAGTGGAAAAAATGTTTTTAGTTTATTGGAGAGAGGACGTGTTCACAACTTTACATCGGGCATTAAAAACCTTTCAGATTATGAAACATTACTTTTCACAGTGACATTACTTCAGGTATTCACTGCACAAATTATTTCCACAAGCGTAAGTCGTCAGTACAAGTGAATGCTGACAACATTAGGGATGTACAGCAGTGCTCGTTGAAAGATTGCAAGAGTTTTTAAATTTGTGCGTTTATGGCTGAGGTTTCATCACTTTTCTTGCTTTATGTAATTCTAAACCATATTTTCCTTTTGTTTTTCCCTTCCTATTTACTCTCTGAAAAAACTACCAAATTACTGAATCCCTTTCATTATATTGTTACTCAAATTTTCATAGTTATTAATCTTATTCTATGAGAATGGTAATACTATGAATGCTATAATGGTCTAATTCACACGCTAGACGTAGTTCATAGTTAAAGAATTACGTCTAGCGTGTGAATTAGACCATTATAGCTGTCATAGTATTACCATTCTCATAGAATAAGATAAATTAATGTGAATTTCACTGTTTTTTGGAACTTTTCGAATAGATTTTTTTTTTTTTGAGGAACATACCTTAGTGTTATGAAAATAGGAACTTTTCAGAGGTCTGTCTAAACCTGCCACAGTTTAAATAATGCCACTGAAAATAATGCAAAAGTGTTTACTAATTATTACACTACATAAAATCACAAGTAAGTTTAATTGCTCTTGGAGAAAGGTATTTTCATTCAATTTAGATTTGATCAAAAATAGTTTCCAGTCATAATGAGAAAAATTTTAGCTGAAGATTCCTTCCAAACCACATCTAAAAAGAATGCACATGATTTTTTTTTTATTGTATGAGAATAAAATAACTAACATTTTTCCCCAGATTTAGCTTTTTGATCGACTTTTGCTGCACTGTCCATATGACCATGTTCCCAAATGAATGAGTGCGACGTTGTTTCTGCGTCATAACCTTTTATAGTCTTGGGATACACTTCATTTTCTTTGGTCATAGTTGAGGTAGAAACGAAAAAATACATTTCTTTCAGTCACGTTTTGCATGGTAGAGGGAAGATTTTGTGCCGTTATGTAGGCAGCTGTTCATGTTAGGTCCCTCCTTTGTTGCCTTATACCTGTTGGTGGCCATATATCTAAGTTACTATACCTTAGGCTTTGCCCTAGCTTCTCTGCCATGAGCCCATGACCCACCAGTCATGGGTGCCAGTCATCTCACGCGCAAGCGCACCTTCCTTTGTTTCTTCATTCTTTCAACGTTCTCTTAGACAGGGTAGTGAGGGAAAAGGAGACTTGGCATAGAATGTCATACCCGTTTATTTAATCTCTTCCTGTTCAGTACCATCTTCTAAGTTTCAAGCTTATCAGTATTGTTCTCACCATTTAATAGAGCTGTCCTGAAAGTTTTCGTTTTTATGCATATATATACTTAGTCTGTCTAACTCCTATTTCGCATAGATCTCTATGTATCATCAGAGGGATGATGAATTAGATTGCTATCGTAAGAGTACGGACATCTGGAAACTTTTATTTCAAGGAATATAAGAGAAGGTAAATTAAGAAATAAAAAGGAAAAAATTATACAGTATATCAGAACTTTGACTAAACTTCAGTTCGGGGTAGGTTCCATCTTATTTGCCTAAGATCTGATTTCACAGACACTTCAGATAAAAAGTTCCTTCACTTAGTGTGCCCTAGCCTTAGATAAACAAATAATAAATTCACCGAAGCTTCTTCGGCGCAATCGAGTTTTCTGTACAGCGTATAATGCTGTATGGAACTCTCAGCCGCTACCCATGAATCTTTCAGCCACAGTCCGGGGGTGGCCTGCGTTATTGGCACTTATAGCAGTGCCAGACGGACGATCATGGCTAATTTTAACCTTAAATAAAATAAAAACCACTGAGGCTAGAGGGCTGCAATTTGGTATGTTTGATGATTGGAGGGTGGATGATCAACATACCAATTTGCAGCCCTCTAGCCTCAGTAGTTTTTAAGATCTGAGGGCGAACGGACAGACAAACAGCCATCTCAGCTTTCTTGTAAAGAAAACTAAAACGTAAAGATATTTCGTGCAAGTTTCCGACGAATAAGCGTTAGAACGAAACGCCAGCGACACTTCATTCTTATAAAGTTCTCGTTCATCCTTGACTAATGTCATGTCAATTACACTAACTGAATGGGCAGACAAAAAAGGAAAGGCTAGATATATATGTTATGCCGCCCTACTCACTAATATTTGAACAAAGATATATGCTGACATTCTATCTAGTTGAGATTTACATATGAATTAAACACTTGTCTTGAGTATCGGTTATCATTATATTTTTTTTATTATATACATACCACTTTATATTACTAAATATATAATATTCCTTTTATCCCTCGCCAAAAATTGTTTGGTATGGGGAAGTTGTTTTACTCTTAAAAGTTTGAGAAAAAATACAAATTCTCTTCATTGACGCAAAAAGATGCCAATTTTACCAAATAAAACGATACTTCAAGGATAATGAGTTATGAATAACATAAATTTTAAGTCCTAAATGTTCATGTAAAGAGATTGTTGTAAAACGCGAGACTAAAGATCGATTTCAGAGACAGGCATATCACCCTTATTATTGCTGCAATCTCATCAATAAATAATTCTGACAACCGCGTACCTTGAGGAAACAAACACTATGAAAAACGTGTTCCTTGTCTAGCCGTCAACAAGTAGCCATTAAATTCTGACAACCGCGTACCCTTGAGGAAACAAACACTATGAAAAACATGTTCTTTGTCTAGCCGTCAACAAGTAGCCATTAAATACTGACAACCGCGTATCCTTGAGGAAACAAACACTATGAAAAACATGTTCTTTGTCTAGTCGTCAACAAGTAGCCATTAAATCCTGACAACCGCGTATCCTTGAGGAAACAAACACTATGAAAAACATGTTCCTTGTCTAGTCGTCAACAAGTAGCCATTACTGAATTCGTTCACTAACTTTTATAGCAGGAATCTCCGTGGCATTTCGGGCACATTTATGTTTTGAATACAGCAGTTGCTTTTAGGGCAATGGAGACAAAATGAATAAAACTGCAGCTCTCATTTCGATTCGGACGAAGAAAATCGACATTAGGGAAAGGGCGCGCTTAAAGATAAAGAGAGAAAGACTCGACAGGTAGTTTTACACTGAGATCAAAACGAGGAATAAAATCTCTCATTTGCACTTCTAACTAGAAGGAAAAGATGCGGGAGAATCAAAGGGAAAGGGAGATGGCGGAAGCTAAAGAGGGGGAAAAAATGACAGAACCAAGTATCACCAACATTTTGTGCTGCTTCTCATCAGGTTTCTTTGCCCCAGTGCTTTCTTTATTTCTTTGTACTCGCTGTCGCTGCACCGTTTCCTTCTTAACAATTCGCAGATGCTTACATATGACGATGGTTTTTATATGCAGCTGCACAGAGAAGGTATATATCATGTCACAAAAAAAAAAATAATATACAATCCATCTGACCAATTTATTTCCAGAAACCAGTTTCAGTTTCGTATTTCATTAACATGTCGCATTTTTTTCCTAATTCCAATAAAGGCATAATTCTCTTTGTCCGGTAACATGGTGACTAGAAATCCCTTTTTCTTAGAAAGTTTCTTACGCAAAACTGCATACGTAGGTTACCTGACTTTAAGAGAAAATTTATATATTTTATCCAGACCTACGCCTTTTTCATCCAACTCACATAATTTTCATGCGAATTTAATTATCAGTCGAAAACTCTTAATAGACTGAGTTCTAAATTATTGTTCTTGCTTTTGAGTTTTTTCGTTCTTATGACTTCAAAAAGCCAACAAAACGCTGACAAATCTGAGTTATCATTGTCACTCTACGCAAGAGATGGTATTTAATTGACGAGCAAAACATGCTTAACGTTTGGGGTTTTGTTTCCATGTGGAAACTTTGTTGATTTAGGTTATCAACTTTTGATACTTAAGACGAGAACCTTGATAATTAAATAAATTTGGAAAAAAGATCCTAGAAAGAGCAGAACAGATTATCTTAAGTGACATCAGACAAACAACGGTTTAATACTGCATGCATTCCGTTCAAAGTATGAATTCTGAAAAGTGAGTTTACTCCTGATTATGAAAATATAAACTTATGATAATGTCTGAAAGCTGCCGACTGTGATTTTGTAAGATTTTCCACTTTAAATAATTATTTTCCCATGGAAGTAGGTTTTTCAAAGTAATTTTAGCTGGTTTCCAGCAAAGATGCATTTCGAAATTATAGCAGAAATTATTCAGTATGTATGTTGGTGACATATTCAAAAAGACAGAACAACTTTCTTCTTGGAATTCAAACAAAATTAGAAAAATTTATTTTTCCTTGAAATCCGAATTCTCTTTTGATGTGGAAAAGGAATACATCCGTTTGTTGTGCTTTCATAAAAAAAAAAACGAAGGAAAATATTATTATTTAAAATGTGTCTCCTCATTCCCGTGGGGTTTAAACAAATTCACCAGTCGGATGCAAAATATTTGTTCAGAGACATGGCTCGATATTGATTCACTCCCTTCCTGTGTGTGAGTATGTGTATGTGTGTATGTGTCAGAAAGTCTGTGCGTGTATGTGTGTGCGTGTGTTTGTGTTTTGCACCTTGCCGACAACACCACTGGGAATTGATTTTGAACAATATTTTTCACTGTTTACTGCTCAACTCTACACCCCTCTTTCATACAATAAAGATCCACTCCGTTAAGCTTTTGCCACCTATCAGGTGTTAATATATACCCCTTGTTAAGGTCAATAAACTGATTCCGTAAGAAACTGGATGTTATCAAAACGCATAGCTCTCTCTCTCTCTCTCTCTCTCTCTCTCTCTCTCTCTCTCTCTCTCTCTCTCTCTCTGTGTGTGTGTGTGTGTGTATGTTAAATACACAGTAAATAACTGTTCACTGACTAGTTTCAATGTTTTCGATTTATAAAAAAATTATTTTCCAAAGTATGATGATGCTTTAACATAGGACATTTCATAAAAATTCGGAGTGCAGTTTGGTTAAAGTAAAAACACCACGAGGTTCAGTTACTGAAGGGAAATTGATATTTTTTCCACAGTTCACAGTAGTTCCGAATACTCGCTAACTCACTGAATATTTGCTTTTATTTTAATGAATTTAAATGAATAAGATCGTGATATTAGTCAGTAGGCAGGTTTGATTCTTACTGTTCTTTTTCTTTTACTCTCACACAAACACACACACATATAACATATATATATATATATATATATATATATATATATATATATATATATATATATATATATATATATATATATATATATATATATATATATATATATATATATATATATATATATATATATATATATATATATATTTATAATAGATATATATATATATATACACAGTATATATACTATTTTTAACTGAATACTTCGCTTTACTTAAAATATTTTTCCGCGAAAGTAAGAATATAACTTAGTTGAGCTAAAATCAATTCAACCATAATTATAGTAAAATGGCCTTTAAATTCAGTTTGTATATTGATGAATTTAAAACTAAATAAAACGAGGAAATCGCAAAAATATATTATGTATTTATTTGGTCAGAATTTTAAAGTTATTTTGAGAAGTAATCCAATCCGAGCATTCATTATCTGGTGGGAGAGAGGGTTGGCTTACAAATCAGACCTAGCATTCACATTTAAAAAGTTTTTAATTTTCTTAATTGTCATATATATTGTGCATTACATACTTGTGCATGCTGGAAATGCTCTTTGTGAAGTTCACCTGTAAATATATTTCTTCCTAGGGATGAAAACCTCATGTCTCATGACACAAAGGCTAGTCTGAAGTCACTCATTGGACTGGGATGAAGAGACATGAAAAATAAGACAATTTTTCAATAAAACAATTACCGGATATAAAGTTATTTTACTTTACGGTTTTTGTTTTTTTTAAGAAAGGAAAATTTAATGTCATGAGATTGAAAAATAATTTACTTGAATGAAAGAAAAATTTATAGAAATTCATATCAGCCTTCTTTGATGAACACGAAGGTAAAAGAAAGTTTTTCTTTTGAAAGGATGTTCCTTGATTTCATATTACTTTATGGAATGATGAAGCTATTCCCATACATTTCTACAAATTCTTCGGTTTTAAAATAGCGCCTTATCATTCTCAGCCGCTCCTAATATTTAGACATTTCACGTAAATTTTTATAACAGCTAGTCATTTCGATTTCGGCTGCATGAAGGATGTAAAACAATTTTTATCTGAATTTTCAAAAATTTTTATCTTGAAAGTTAACTTGTTAATACTGAGGTTGAGAGAAATCCTTGCAAATGCTTTGCTGATTTCAGTAAAATGCCCGAAAATGAAAAACAATAAAATAAAGCTTGATAACAATGGTTATTTTAAAATTTATAAATTTGAAATATTTCATTAGTGTAAATTATTTCAATAAAATTTTCCCCTACTTTCCGATAACGGATGAAAGTAAATGAGATTGCCTAAAAATGGTTTCATTAACATGATGATGAAAGTCTCACCTAACTAAAATCGTTGCTGTGATGCGTTATGGAAAAGTAAGATGATTTTGATAACTGTGAAGGGGTGGAAACTATAATATCCGACATAGTTTGATCAAAAACTACTTTGCATAAATTTCATATATTAAGCAACCAAACATTTTACAAAAGTCTGGGCTCTTCACTCTATTAATAAATTTCCAGAAAATGCAGGTCTCTCTTCATTTTCAACATTAAATATGTTACTAAACAAACAATACAAACATCTATTTACTCCGCTGAAATCTGGATGCAGAAATTTAAATTGAATTTGTTCTTTGTAGAATACGGCGTTGTTGTTGTTACACTGCATCTACAGTATTGAGAGAAACGTATTGAAAATCTTATGCATACTATTCAAGAAAATATTGAGAAATACGAACTCCTAACCTTGAAACATCTGTCGATGGAGCCTTGGTTTTACATCACTCTCTATATTATTCTTTAATATATATAATGTGCTATGTAATTAATTATGAATATTATTATTAATTACGAATATTATTACAAACCTGCACCGTCCAAAATTAATAAAAACTGAATAAAACCCAAATTAATTAAAACCGATTATTTTTACAGTAAAGTGTACACATCTTAGCAAAACCTTCTAAAGAAAGTCTTTAAAACTTACATTTGTTACATCGATTAGTGTTAGAGTGACACAAAATACGAGTAAAAATGCTTTTAAAATCATCATAGAGTCAACACTTACGAGGGAAACTAGGTAAGATCACGGCTAGATTTGTTTTTACTAAGCGGGGTTGACAAAAACAAGTAGTGGCAACACTGAATCAATCATATTGTTACCTAATGCTTTAAAAATCCTTTCTTAACGAACATTCTTCATAAGAAACACTATGGTACATATATGCAGAGGATTTACAAGATATTTCTTTTCATTTCAAAAGTCTGTGGTTATAAAAGTCTTGTGTTATTCAAAGGGAGCATCATTTTCAAACAGTATATTAGATCAAAGATGCCCCAGTTTAGTATAAAAATATCTGTGACTGTAACACTAGATATGCTATGAATGTTGTATAAACCAGAATGAATGTGGATATTTGGGGAATTTGGAGCTTTCGTGAAAACACTCGTGGCCCTTTATCTTGGCGAGGGTCATATTCCCTTCACAGATAAATGCAACACCAGCCCAGGTTGACTGAATATCTACTCAGCAACAACAACACTGGGCTGGTTGATGCCGTTCACGAAGACAGAAAGAGAAATGCCAGATTTTTCTTCAGGCATGAAGAATGGAGAAACTCTTATTAGAAAGAAAGGGAATCATTTCACTATCAGATAGAAAGACAGAAACGGATTTGACTTGTTGGCGACAATATACAAGGGCCTGCAAGCCCCCCGGGGAGACGCGACCATCGGACAGGGAACCCTGTCATAAAGCCGAATGTTCTTGCTGACTACGTGAAAAACGTGGCTCGTTTTTAAGTTAGATGCAGACAGGTACAATCGAGTGTGTGAGAAGAGCAATGAAGTAGTACTTGAGACCATCCCTTCACCTAATAGACATTTGCACGCCGAATGCTTGCAATGTATGTAAGTACAAAACTGTAAAGTCCATGGCTTTATGGGATTTCTCTCAGAGAATTTGCCAGCAACTACTTAGCGAGTGTGGCACGTTTTACCTAAAAAGGGTAGGTAGTTGGGTGTTGCTGACACACGTTGATAGTATTGAACCCCAACAATGGTGCCGGAAAGACTACTTTACACCCGTACCACCAACACATGGCAGACGAAAGAGGCAAAAAGTATGGCATATGTGTGCAAATGCAAAGAATCGGAAGCAAGTCAAAATAAGTTTCCACCTGGTGGCCCGACTGTAAGGTGGCCTTATACCTGAAAATCATTAGGGAATACCAGTTACGTCGAGTTCCAGAAAATGAGAGAGAGAGTATTTCAATTTTGCATGCCATGCGGTTAAATATCTCGCCTGTGACACAATTATAGGTAAATGGAGCTTTCATGTCAATGAACTTAATACCTAAAGAGAGATATATATCTTTTTTAATTGTATGAATTTGCGGATTAATATTTTCATACTCAGTTCATATTATGCACGTAAACAATACGTTTCTCAGTTGTGACATTAACAATTATAGGCAAAAGTAACTTCCGTACATAATGCATTCAATTCTGAGAGAGAGAGAGAGAGAATATATCAATATGATGATAAATTTTCTACAAATTGGCTATAACTGCATAACGTATTCATGTTGGAGCAGGGATCGAATGAACTCGATAAAAGTGCAAGAGATCCAGAAAAAAAGAAACTGTAAAATTTCGGCACATGTTTGTTCAGAATTACTCTTGGAATGTTTGTATTTTTAGTTTTGATCTTTTACGGCACTGTGGTAGCTGTAGTTACAATTTTCCAACATCAAGTACAAGAGATTTTAGAAGTAACATTATAACTTGATGGATGGATTAGCTGATATTTTTGCTTGCGTTTCAGCAAAGAGGCCTCACTTTGGGCCAGCCCTCCCACCCCTCAAAGCTAACTTTCATCTTGCTGTGGTAAGTGAAAAATTTTTATTTTTAGATTTTTTTTTTTTTTTTTGCACAGTGTGCATGTCTTCCACTTTTCCTTGATTCTCTAAAAATTTATTTGGGTGGCCTTAAAGTCTGCCCAGTCGGGGTTATTTTCATGTATATTTAGCCACGCTCGTGAGGGTTAAGACTGATAGCTGGACATGACTGAATTGTGAGTTTAAGGAAAAAAAAAAAGTTGATTCTATGCATGTTTAAAAAAAAAGACTAGTTTGTGCACAGGAATACAAAAGGAGCAAGGGTTGGAGAAAAAATGAGAGAAGTAGAATACAGGGATGAATCTAAGGAAGTATCTTCTGGGGAAAGGAATTATATTATAAGGAGCGATATATGCAGACGAAGGTTAATGATCAAATGGAAAATAGAATAAAAGATACAAATGACAAGGGCTGCCTGAAGGACGATAGAGGTGAGACAGGTTTGACGGATACAAGAGTGGAGGTGGTTAGCAGAAATTTTGAAGTGCTAGTAAGAATTAGTGCTGAAAGTATACAGAGAACAATAAATTCTCAAGTCCAGTCGACCTTAGCAGAGGTTCAATATTTACCTTGTGGTCACATCCGGCAGGCTTGATATAAATCTATCTATTTTGTGCCGTTGTATTTGAAAGAAGTTTAGGGGATATCATTCATAGGGCTTGAATGGGTCATAAATAACTAATTGGCAGCTTATCAGGCCTAAATTCTTTAAGTAGGAGGAATAGTTATTCATTGGGTTTCAGTGAAGAAGGTACTGCTGCAATTCCCTCGAGGAATTATCGATTTTTATTCTTTACAGTTTTGGACTGGTATATGTCTAAATAAACATGTCCTGAAATATTGCAAAAAAAAATTTTAAGTGGGTTATTTTTACATTTTTGTTCACCGCATTTACCGGCATTTGAGCGGCATTGAGCGAAAAATTTTCGCAAACTTTCTGTATAACATTTTAGGTGGAAGTGAGAAATATACTTTACGTTCCTACTAAAATACACATTATCTACGATAAACACTGGCTCTCTCTCTCTCAAAAAATATAATATCAGAGTAAATATGTATCTGTGTATCTCGATATCGCCCTGTGAGCGACACTGAACGACAAATTGTCGTACAATGTCTGTATAACTTGCCAGTTCTTTATAGTAGAAAGCGAGAAATTTACTTCAGTGTCGTACTAAAATTGTCCATTTTCTACGATAAGAGCTTGTTCGTTCTCTAGAAAAATATCAAACAAAATATCAAAAAAAGTAAATATATATCTATGTATCTCGATATTTTGAACTCATTATCACAGATGTACCATGTCAGCTAGTATACATAGAATATTTTATATTTATTGACATATTTTTACTGCGTATTTTCAGAAATATAAAATTATATAAGTAGGTAACAGTTCCAAACAGACCGTCGTGTTTTACCAATAAACAGTCTCGATTTGTTATGTAGTTTTGGTTCAAGTGATATGCTAGTGCTTTGTGACGCGTTTCCTTTTCGGATTTTCGTACCGTGTAGTGCATTCACGCAATTCCAGTACCATAAGCAAAAGAAGTACCACTCTTATGAGGGAGAAAATTGAACGATTGTGTCTCCTAAGTTTGTTACAAGAGGGGACGAAGCAAACTGGAATTGCCTCGCCTGGGATAGCAACAACACCAGGACGCCCATATCAAAGTAAGGGATTTGTTTTCCTATATTAGTGATATTTAAATTTGTGGCAATCAAATTAGTGATTACTATATTTCATAATATATAATTACAAAAGACCACAAAGCTTGATTTTACTACAGTGAGTTGTCTGACTCGTGACTTGGGTAGGCTTGGTTGTTCAGCGTTTGTTTACTTTATCCTCCCAGTTGTTTGTTTATTTGCCTTTCCAATGTCTGAACGGAAAACATGTACAGTGGTAGCGTATATAGATTATGTAGAAAATTTATATTGATAGCATATATTTTTATAGGTTGTGAGAAAAGCTTTAGGGTGAGTGTGAAACGATGAGAACAACCTTTCCTAGAATGCATGTCCTGGCCTAACCTCATTAGGGCATTTATATTTATAATATATTACGAAAAAAAGTCGCAGTGATAGCATATAGCCTACTATTTTTTATAGGTAGCATATACTATTTTTTTGTTGTGGAGAAAACATTACATTGATAGCATCTTGTTAATGAATTTTTGTTATGAAAAAACTGTGCACTGATATATATATAAAATATATATATATAAAGTATATATATATATATATATATATATATATATATATATATATATATATATATATATATATATATATATATATATATATATATATATATATATATATTATATATATATGTATATCATTTACCATAATACAACAGCATAATATGAATATAAAAGGCCCATAAAACACTGTTTTGAAAGTTGCAACCATATATTTCGAACACTTCCTTCTGTACCCCTGTTCACTGGTAAAATTTTTGGGGAGGTGATGTGGTACAAGAGTATGTATACTGCCACATCTACATATTCTTTGTGTATATACTCTTATAACTCATCATGTCCATGTATTTACCAGTGAACAGGGGCATATATATATATATCAAAATATATGGTTATATAAAGTTATATATATAGTGTTTTATATATTTATCTTCATATATATATATATATATATATATATATATATATATATATATATATATATATATATATATATATATATATATATATATATATATATATATATATATATATATATATATATATATATATATATATATATATATATATATATATATATGCATACATACATACATGTACATATATACAATATATATATATATATATATTATATATTATATATTATATAAATATATATATATATATATATATATATATATATATATATACTGTATATATATATATATATATATATATATATATACTGTATATATATATACAGTAAACCCCATATTTTGGGATGCACACCACACCCCGTGAATAGCTAAAACCAGCGAACACTTAGAACCCTTCTAAAAACACTTAGAACTGCCTATTTTGATAGTTCAAACACACACAAAACAAACTAAAAATGCTTTTACAGGTATTATCTTACTTACGATGGGGTTAGGTTCCAAAAAAAAAAAGTGTTTGTATTTAAAAACCTAAGAAATACAAAAATTATCTCAAACATAGCCTAGCCTACACTAGGGTATTCGGTACCATGTACTGTATACATATATGGTAGCCTAGCCTACACTATAAAATATTCTCTTTACATACACGGTACAGTAATTATTAATATCACCTTATTCTGGAGGTTCATGCAAAGTGACTTATGATAATTCAATACAAAGAGAAGTTGAATAACAAACAAGAATTAGCTTAGCCTACACTATGGTGTATTGTATACATACACGGTAGCACAGCCTACATTATACTCTCCTCTATATTCGCATATCATATTATACAAACGTCAACATAATGTATATGCATCTTTTCCATGGATCTTTTAAAATGTTATGCCTTAATTCACTTTATCCAGTAATATATATATTCTTATATTGCTTTTGTATTAAAAATTGCGTTCATAGCAATCAGTGTTTTGGTTTGGAAATGTTTATGCAGGTTTATTTCACCACATGTAACTCAGTTCTGAGCGCTTTTCTTGCTTCTAGTTAGCTTAAATGAATCTCTAGAGTCTAGATACTGTATTTATAAGGGGCAAGATTATTTTTCATTATACGAAGTGTTTTTAAGTCGAAATATAGCTAAGACACGTCTCGTTGTGAAATTAGTTTATCTATTATTTTCATTAATAGATGATGATTGACAATGGCCGTTTGGGGGCGTTTGTTTTGTGTAAAAAAAATTTCAAGATTCCGTTCTCTATTTTCACTCGATTTCATCGTGATACGAGCTTTACGTATTTATCATTTATCTGTGTAAAAATAACAGTAATGTGTTCTTTCATGCCCAGTAGTTTTGATTAAAATACTTTCTCTCCCATTTTAATTACAGACGAGTTTCATCCATGTTGCCGATGCCCGATAATTTACAGTATAGTCATTAGTAGCTTGAACATTGTTTTCTCAGCATCAGCTACAACTTGCAGCTTAAATGTAGCAGTGTATTTCCTTGATGATCTTTTTTTACCCATACCAAATCCTGGGTATACAGTAAATTCCCCCAGATTCGTGTTCTGGAACGACCCATCGTATTACTTCTCTAATGGATATTCATGGTTTCTCTTTGGAACATATCTACCCATTATTCGCGGAAAATTTGCCCATTCGCGGTATTTTTCATTAAGAAATATTCACTAAATACTATATTTTCATCTCATTTTCATGACTTAATGCACTTTTTTTGTGATCAGGTATAAAACTATTAAAACACTCTAAGTGTTTTTAGAGTGCTCAAGTTACAATAATTTTCACCTTATGATAATTCAATGACTTTTTTGCTATTAAAAATGTAGGGTAATAATTCAATTAATAACCGATTTGACAATATTATTTGTAAAATATTTTTAAATTTTGCACGGGCGCAGGCAGCAGTGTAATCAGGCAGTGAGAGAGGCCAGATTACAATAGACAACTTTTCCTCCATCTCTTTACCCCATTTTTTAGTTGAAAAAGTAAAAGAGAATGATAAAAGTATTGTTAGCAACGTTATACTCTCGTGTAAATGCGTACAGCCATAAACAACCAACCAAGAAACTGTCGTGTTGCTTATCACCGAATCGGATTACAACAGCCATTTACCTGGTATTTCTACCATCGTACGGTAATAAACAATTACCGAATGTTATGGCACAAATGACGTTATGTAGAATAGGACTGATACATTTTTACATTATACCCTTATTCGGTATGGATAAAAGATTGGCAAGGAAATATGCTGCTAAATTTAAGCTGCAAGTTGTAGCTGAAGCTGAGAAAACAATGTTTGTGCTGCTACTGACTACGTAATCGTGCATCGGCAACATGGATGAAAACTCAATCGTAATTAAAATGGGAGAGAAAGTATTTTGATCAAAACTACTGGGCATGAAAGAACACATTACTGTTATTATCTACGCCAACAAACGATAAATATGTAAAGCTTGTACTGTGATGAAATCAAGTGAAAATAGTGAATGGAATCTTGAATTTTTTTTACACAAAACCAACAGTCATCGTCATCTGCTAACAAAAATAAATTATTTTCACAACGAGACGTATTTTAGTTATATTTCGACTTAAAAACACTTCATATAGCAAAAAATAACCTTGCCCCATATAAATAAAGTATCCAGAGATACATTTACGCTAACTAGAAGCAAGAAAAGTGCTCTGAACTGAATTAAACACAGCAAAATAAACACTGCGTAAACATTTCCAAACCAAAACGTTGATCGCTATGCTCGCAATTTATATTACAAAAGCAATATAAGAATATGAACAATATTATTGGATTAAGTGAATTAAGGCATAACATTTTAAATGATCCATGAAAAAAGATGCATATTCGTTAGGTTGAGGGCGTTTGTATAATCGATAAGTGAATATAGAGAAGGTATAATGTCAGGGATGCTACTGTGTATGTAAACAATATATTGTACAATTGGTTGTGAGGCGGTGCTGAGAGCAGGTGGACATTTACTGCTCTGACACATGTACAACATAAAACAGGCACAAATGGATAAGTAACAGATACACATTTACATAAATAAAACATGGCTGATTAGCTGACCTAAGTTCATGGGAAAGGCACTGGCAGTGAAAACAGGAGGTTCACTGGAGAAAACCCGTTGAGCGGGGACTTTACAATACTCCCCCCCCAAGACGTCGGTAATGTCTGATTAATGCTGGGGCGCTGGAGAGTGCCGTGTCTCTGCGATGTCAGCTGGGGGTTGCAGTGTGGGTGGGAGCGGCTGGGTCCAGGGCCTTCCGGGGGCAGCCGTGGATTCTTTGGGCCGGGGTGGGCTTGGCGATGACTCCTGCGGAGGGGCTGAGGGGTGCCGTCGACATCCTCCTCACCAGTGTGGGCAGCAGGCGGTCTATTGACACCCAGTCGTCCTTCCCGTGGATGGCCAGCCGGAATGATTTATTGTTTCTCTCCAGGCGTGGAAGGGCCCCTTGGGGCTGGTGAGGGCATGCAGATGCTGTCGTAGGCTGGAGACTCTGGGTGGTGGAGGCAGGCCGGGAGGCGTGAAAGGTGTTATCCTGTCGGTATACGTCCGCTGAGCAGGGCCAGGAGACTCCCCGGGACTTTTTTGATTGGCAGGTGAACTCCGTTGGCTCTGGGGTGGTTCTCAGCCTGGAGGACCCAGGCCAGCCAGTACTTCCAATCATGGACCAGGTGCTGGTGGGCCATGAGGGACGCCTTCAGGGGATCTGTGGAATCTTTCCACCAATCTATTGGCCAAGGGGTTGTAGGTGGTGGTGCTGTGGTGAGTGGACCCCAACAGGTGTGCCAGGGCGGACCACAACTCGGACAGGAAGGTTGGACCCCTGTCTGTTTTTATGTGGTCCTGGACACCGAACCGGCTGATCCAGCTGGATAGGAGGGCCTCGGCACACGCACTGGCGGTGGCTTCTTGCATGGCCCGCGTTGGTCGGGGGGCCACCTGGTGGAGTGGTCAACGACTGTCAGGAGATACTTGGCCCCGCCTTATGGGGAAGGGAGCCTCCTGTACGTTGACCATCATGGACATGTCCGGCGCTTTCGGGTGGGGAAACTTGGCTGCACCCTTTGACTCGGTGGTCGCCCTATTTTGCTGGTCTGGCACCGGATGCACTGCCTTTCGCCCAGGCTGTCACGTCCTTCCGCATGCCGTGCCAGACGAACTTCTCTGCCAGCAGCTTCCGGCCATTGTCCTGCCGGAGGGGGTGGGCTTTGTGGATGACTAGAAAAATGACGGTGGCCAGGCGGGTAACAGTGGGCGGGGTGGCCAGTGTACATCATAAGTAGTGATGGCCATCAGGGCGAGAGGTTGCACATCCTTCCACCTGAAGGCGACATGGTGAAGCGGTAGGACCCGGTAGGCTGGAACCTCTGGGTCAGTGGCCTGCTCCTGGGCTGAAGTACCTCGAAAGTAGGATTTCGATCCCAAGAAACTGCGTTGGCTCGATCCTCGAAAGAGGGCGTCTGAGGGTTCTTTCTGGGGAAGGTATTTGATTGTCCAGGTGAACTCCACCTGATGGCCGGAGGGCTGCTGCCTGGAGGACATGCGTCCCCTGCTTTGTGAAGGCGTGGACCAATGGCTGGTGGTCTGTCTAAATTGTGATAGGCGTGCCCTCCAGGAGGAACATCAGTGGCGCATCCCGATAGTTGTGCAGAGTTCCCTGTCAAAGGTGCTGTGGTGGGACTCTTTGTTCTGAACTTCCTGCTGAAAAGGCAATGGGCAGGGGTGCTCCGGCGACGACTTACCCAGGACAGCCCCACAGGCGACGTTGCTGGCGTCCGTTGTCAGCTGGAGGGGGCGTTGGGGTCCTGGTGGACTGAGCAGGCGGTTGCCTCGCGCTGGGTCCCGTTGTCAGGAGAAGGGACTGGTCAGGGCCCCACAGTAAGGACATCGGATGGCCCTTCAGGACCTCCGTTGGGGGCCAGACCGAAGTGGGCAGGGATGAACCTCAGGTAGTAGATGACCATCCCCGATGAATTCCATATGTACCTTGGCGGAGGTAGGGTGGGAAAACTGGCAACAGCTGCGACCTTTGAGGGAGAGTCGATGGGGATCGTTGGCCGGGGATAGGAGGCAGTGGCCGGGGAAGTGGTCGACTCTTTCAACGCCGAAGGTGCATTTGCCTAACCTGTCGATCGAGCCGTTCTCCTGCAGGCGCTGCAGGACCTTCCGGATGTAAAAACCAGGTGTTCTTTGTGGGATCTGGAAAAAATCAAAATGTCATTTACGTAACAGACGCAGAAGTTGAGGTTCCCCAGGATGCTGTCCATCCAGTCTCTGGATGGGCGAAAGGGCAGGGGTTGACAGTTCCAGGCGTCCTTGCTGAGCCGCTGGTGGTAGTAGCAAGGCCCCGGCAGTTGCTTCTTCTGGTGATGGGTTGGCCGCCTTCTGGTGACGGCGTATATCTCCCCCTCCGCGGCGTCCTCCGGCTGGAGGGAGTTGATGGGGTGTGCGGGCTGGATGTCCACTTCGCTGCCCTCGTGGAGTCAGTCAGCTGCTGCGCCATCCTTATCAGGTCGTCAAGGGGTAGGGTGTAAGGCTCCAGGATCTGGGTTTGAACCTCTGGGAGGAGCTGATGGAGGAAGATCTCCCTCGACAGGCTTATCTCCGAGTGCCTGCTGCTGCCGTCTGTCCCGGGTAGGATGAGGAGGTCCTGGATGACGTTCCATCTCCCGGATGTTTGGGCCAGGCTGGGGGTTGTAGGTGAGGTCGAGGGCGCAGGTGGCCCTCTCGGAGACTAGCAGGTCTCGACGAGAGAGGCCTTCAGCTTTTGGTAAGTGGCAGGACTTGCGGAGACACCCACGGGGCGATCTTCCTGTAGACCTCTTCCGGGAGGGCGTTTATTACGGCGTCTCCCTGCAGCACCTCGTCGGTCAGTCCTGCCAGCCTGAACTGCCCCTCGACCCTGTAGAGCCATGATGATGGGTTGCTGTGAGTAAAAGGCGGCAGCTTTATGGTGAGGGCGGACCTTGTTTGGTCCAGCAGGAAGGGCAGCGCGCGAGGAGCCGGTACCGGCGTGGAGGAGCGCGTGAGCCTTAGCGTGGGGGAGGGCACGAGCGGGTTCTGCACGAGGGAGATATCAGATTCTGCGAAGTTCACGACTATTTGTATGTGGGAGGGAATGTCCGCGTCCATGCTTGCTTCTGCACTCTCACTTGGAGTGGGTTACACTCGCGTCAATACACGCTTGGGAGCGTGCCGTGTGGGTCCGCTAATGACGCTGGTGATCTGCTTTGTTAAAGCACCATCTTTAGTCCGTTAGAGGCGTGGGGTTAGTTCATCGGACCAAGACTAAGTCGCCGTATGGGTCCGCTAATGGCTCTGGGAACCACTCCAGGGTCACCACTGTGAGAGGTGCAAAAAAGAGAGCAGGTGGACATTTACTGCTCTGACACATGTACAACATAAAAGGGTACAAATGGATAAGTAACAGATACACATTTACATAAATAAAACATGGCTAATTAGCCTGACCTAAGTTCATGGGAAAGGCACCGTAGAAAACAGGAGGTTCACTAGAAAAGCCCGTTGAGCGGGGACTTTACAGGCTAAGCTAATTCTTGTTTGTTATTCAATTTCTCTTTATGTTGAATTATCATAAATCTTTTTGCATGAACCTCCAGAATTAGCTGATATTAATAATTACTATACCATGTTTGTAAAGAGTATATTTTATAGTGTAGGCTAGGCTACCATATATGTATACAGTATATGGTACCGAATACCCTAGTGTAGGCTAGGCAATCTTTGAGATATGTTTTGGTATTTCTTACCTTTTTGTCAACAAACGATGGTTATTTTTAGGAACCTAACCCCATCATAAGTAGGATAATACCTGTATAAGCATTTTTAGTTTGTTTTGTGTGTGTTTGAACCATCAAAATAGGCAGTTCCAAGAGTTTTTAGAAGGGTTCTAACTATTCGCTGGTTTTAGCTATTTGCAGGGGGGGCGGGTGTGGTATGCATCCCCCACAAATATGGGGGTTTACTGTAATGTAAAACTATATCAGTCCTATTCTACTTAAGGTCATTTGTGCCATAACGCACGGTAATTGTTTGTTACCATACGATGGTTGAAATACCAGGTAAATGGCTGTTGTTATCCAATTTGGTTATAAGCAAAACAACAGTTTCTTGGTTGGTTGTTTATGTCTGTACGCATTTACGCAAGAGTATAACGTTACCAACATTACTTTTGTCATTCTCTTTTACTTTTTTAAGTAGAAGATGGGATAAAGAGATGGAGGAAAAATTGTCTATTGCAGTTTGGTCTCTCTCACTGTCTGATTACACTGCTGCCTGCGCCTGCGCAAAATTTAAAAATATTTTACAAATAATATTGTCGTATTGGTATTAATTGCTTACCCCATTGCAAAATTGAATTATCGTAACTCAAGCATTACCTGAGTTTTTGATAGTTTTATCACAAAAAGGGCATTTAGTCATGAAAACGAGATAATAGATAGATGAAAGTTCACAGTGAAAAATACAGCAAATGGGCGAATTTAAGTCCACAAATAATGGGTAAATATGGGGGTTTAGAGAAATTATATAATATATGAGTCCATGAATATAGAATATATATATATATATATATATATATATATATATATATATATATATAGTGTGTGTGTGTGTGCATATGTGTGTGTTTGTGTGTATACAGTTAAATATACATTAGTTTAACCAGACCACTGAGCTGATTAGATTTATCTTACGTTGCTAAGAACCAATTGGTTACCTAGCAACAGGACCTACAGCTTATTGTGGAATCCGAACCACATTACAATGAGAAACGAATTTCTATCATCAGAAATAATTTCCTGTAATTCTTCACTGGCCAGTCGGAGAAGAATCAAAGTGGGCCAGCAGAGTGCTATATATAGAATATTATACCCACCCTGCCAATGAGGAACTATATATATATATATATATATATATATATATATATATATATATATATATATATATATATATATATATATATATATATATATATATATATATATATATATGTATATATGCAAATTTTAGGTAACATATAAATCAAGAGAGCACATTGCTATTCATTTACTATATTGAAAATTGTGCAAAAATCAGTCTTCTAACTGTCATAGTTTCATAGTTATTGCAAAATAACCATAATTTTTTTTCTTTTGCCTTTGTCTCGAAACTTAGTTTTTTCAAAAATAAAAGCTTATAACTCCAAGAAGACTGAATCAAATTCGATCAAACTTTTACAGAGTGTAGTATAACTATATATCTTGATTTTGCACACGGGAAATTTATTTTAAAGTGAAATTTTTTGCATATTATTTTTGAAAAGTTTTGAAAACTTTTTGCCAAATGAAAAAAGAATTAACTTAGAAGTCGAATTTCTAAATTTCCCATGTAGGAAATTTCCATTATTAGTTGAAGATTAAATGGTAAAAATTTGAAGCAAATCCCTTCATTCACAAGGAAGCTATAAGCACTTATTTTATAACGGGGCCTTATGGAGTCAGCGCTCCCCTTATTTTAGCCACATTCGAGTTGGTGAGTTTGGATGATTATGATACCAACTGGTAACTTTTTCCAAGGCTTAGATCTTTATTAGTTGGAAGCTGTGGTAAAGGAAAGTACTGTTGCTAACCTTGGGTCTCACCAGCCCCATACGTACTTTATGATTCTGGGAATCTTTGAGTTAAGGGTCGTTGGATGAAAATGATGATGACGTTGGTAATTCTGGGTATCAGCAAAAATATACTGATGCTGAAATTTATATAAATGCACAGTATGACTAAGGACAAGGCAGAGTGACTTATTTGAAGGAAATTATTTTGCACATGTGATATTTTTGTGCACTTTTTGGCCAATAGACTGCATCAGAGCCAAACATTCTGTGGACAGCAACTTCACCCCTCGCTGCTAGCACAACAATGTGTTCAACTTACTGTAGTAATCACCACAAAATTTAAAAGATTTTGTTTTATCCTATGTGTATGTGCCTCCAATCCTTTTGCCAGTGATGTGCGCTCCCATTTAATTGGCCAAACTTGAAGTTTGTGTGATAAAGGGGTTTAGATACTATAATTAGCCAAGACACTGAAGGAACAGGTAGGATGAGCTGATCGAATTTCACAAGTTATCATGCTAAACAGCGTGTGAAACGTATCTCAAGATGAAAATATTCCAAAAGAATAGGTGACAAGAATAATTGTTCTGTTATACAAAACTAAATGCTAACAAGAGCAGAAGGAAGACAGCAATATAGGTAAAAATATGAACGGTGGTGTAGATGATGGAGGTAGGAGAATTTATTAAACATAAGTATCCGAGAGTAAATGCAGCAGATGACAGAAATGATGAAAGGAATAGATAACGTAAGGGTGATAGAAGAGCCTGGGCATAAGACTTGGGTCTTGATATATACTAATAAGCAAGGTTGAAAGTACAAGGATAAGATGAGTTCAACACTGACAGTATAGGATAAGAATGATAAAACAAAAAATCCAAAGCAACCTTGTTTTCTTCCTTTTTTTTTTTGTTCTTTTAGTGTAGTGCCTCATTTATGCTTTAATTTGAGATTAAAACAGTAGGCTTCAAGAAATCAGTCAAACTTCAGTTGTTTTCTTATAAAGTCGGTAGATTTTAAATCGATATGATTTCCATACTAATATTGATATCATTTTGGTTCAGTTGAACTTTTCAGGATAGTTTAAATGTAAAAAAGCAAGCTACCATCCCTTTACCTCTCAGCATCCAATTAAAAAAACTGATAAAATGAATTCTATTGCGCGTAAAAGTAACAGACTCGAGTAGAACTGGGAAGCATTGCTAATGCCAAAAATTTTCATCCATCTTCAATTTGTAGTCATAATTCTATTTAACAACAAAGATATATTACCAATTTACTGGACCATATATTTAAAAAAAAGTTTGGCGGTGATGAAAATTATTCGTAAACGAACAATTCTTACTTATCTCTTTTTTTTATATATATATAACGTACTTTAAATTCACGTCGAAAAGTATGCATTTGGACGACTATAGAAACTGAAAGATGGAGAGGGAACTTGGATTAAAATCCATGGGTGGTAATTCCCTAACTGTTATGCTAACAGCCATGCTGACTGTTATGATATATGGAAATGGGACTTACAACTCTCAGTTCCTTTGGTCGCAAAGTCTCACATGAACTTATGGAATCGACTTACTGGGTTGGCTTCAGTTTACCTCTAAAACTCTTGTAAAATGAATAAAAATATCTAAATGTTGCATTTTGAACTTGTGTATGCTTACTTTTAATTACAATGCATGACCCAAGTCATATACAAAATTATTCAACTATTGATGGTACGTGCATTTAAATGTGACGGTAAAATAATAATAATAATAATAATAATAATAATAATAATAATAATAATAATAATAATAATAATAATAATAAGCTTTATTCCAACTTATATAGGCACCGTGTGAACAGAGCACAATTGGTACAAATGTACCAACAAACCAGGCAGAGATTAAGATAAATTAAGATAAATTAGTTTTTAACTAATTTGTATAAAATTTCGCTGTAAATATCCGAGGTCATTTTCGCTTCCGTGAGAATGACTATTTCAGAGCGAATAAATACATATTAGGCGGCAGATAACACTAAGGCCACATTGTATGTTGTAATGATTTCCACGGGGAAATTTCGAGGCCTGAGTAACATGTGTTACATCCCAAAGGAAGTCAAAACCTTAGTTACTGTCGCTGCAATGAAGAAGATATAAGAAGGACTGGGCGAAATTTATCTGTCATTTAGAAACCGTTAAGAATTACTAAAGACAACGAACTGGATTTCATCTTTTTCGCGAAAAGCAAAATCTTCCCATTTTGTGATGAAAGAATGATAAACTTTCGTGTTATGAAACTCGATTCAAAACACGAAAAACACGCGTTCCACAAAACAACGATCAAAAAAGATGTAAGCAAATAACTACCAAAGGAGGCAATGTGAATAGAGGGTAAATGGGATAGGAATGTTGGTCGTAACTTTCACGAGGCTAGATGGTCTTAGGCAAACAGCCGATCGGAGACAACTACCAAAGAGCTTTTAGGAATTCTTCCTACACAACTTCGATAACCCACGTAGAACTTTTCATGGGTCTTCCGCCTATCTTTCCGCAAGTTCTCTCTCTCTCTCTCTCTCTCTCTCTCTCTCTCTCTCTCTCTCTCTCTCTCTCTCTCTCTCTCTCTCTCAGATGATCTCGCTTTTCCTTCTTCTTACCTTTATAATATAGAAGTGTCACATAAAATAAAAGTTCGTATCATATTAGAATAACAGGTATTCATTAGGTGTGATGTCAATACTGATAACTCAAGAGAAAGATTATAAGAGAAAGCGGTAAGATAATAGTAACGAGAAAATCAATAAGGTGACATGTCACTTCCCATATTTCGTAGAAGAGAGAGAGAGAGAGAGAAAGAGAGAGAGAGATACCTTCTAAAGCGACTGTTGGCCTCACCTTTTACCAAAGTGAATTCGTATTTCTCATGCTCTGTTTTTCCAACGACGCATTACGAAAAAATATCGACTGTTAGAAACTTTTAAGTACGGACAGTTCAAAGGAGCAGCACCACGCTCTGGTACAACCTGAGCTCTACTTTGCAATGTAAACGAAAACAAGTGTTTGTAGCATGTACCTGCCGACATTATCCAAACGAACTGGAGAGAATCCATGCCGGAGATTATAAACAATTCAAGAGAAATATCTGTGTTTTTATCATTTCAGAGATTACGTTATTCCCGTCGTTAACAGTGAAAGGAAAACAAGTTTAGCACACATAGACGACGTTGGACAAAACCTAATTGATGCTACACAGCATTCATTATTATGTCATACGCTGTCAAACACAAATACATGTAGAAATAAACGACATTGGAAAAGTCTCGTTGGCCAGAGAGGAAAGAAATTTCAGCTTCGATACTTTCACATCGACGGCCAATGCTTCATTGGGAGGCTTCTGGCCCCAGCTGGTTTCTGGAGCTGAAAGGTCATAAACACTTTTTTAATGACACTTGCAGCCCTCCAGACAAACAAAATTTTCTGGCATCAGTTTTCATTCCCGGATTTTTACGCTTTTTATCGCTATCTGTAGACGGTTCACACGTTTCATGAGTCATATATATATATATATATATATATATATATATATATATATATATATATATATATATATATATATATATATATATATATATATATATATATATGTGTGTGTGTATATATATATATATATATATGTATATATATATATATATATATATATATATATATATATATATATATATATATATATATATATTTCATACTAATCAAACCATAAAAAACATTGCATACGAGAGCTAGCGAAGTCGCTCAGACTGAATATACTTCTTTTCAGCTTTATCTTTGATAGGAATAAGCTTAATATCTTAGAAGCACTTCCAGTGATTTTTTTAAAACTTTCGAAGGTATTTCGTGAATAAGACTTATGACACGGGTTACACTGATTGAACAGTCCATTCGTTTTATTCTGTCTGTTTTGTTCTTGATTTACAATGAAAATGTTATAGGATTCCTACAAAATTACATATTGGAGATCATATGTGTAATTACAAAACTAGGACCAAAAACCCACATTTTCATTCCTGTCTTTGAGTCTCTAAGACGTAAACGGGAAATAAATACTGCACTTGCCAAAATAAAAGGTGCTTCTTGGCATGTCTTTTATTAGAGAGAACAGGCAGACAGAAATACAGAAATAAACTGGTTGGCAACGCTTGATGTATGCTCGTTAGTCTTCATTGTTGAATAATTAATGTGCACATATACTAGTGAGATCAATTTTAAAAATATAGCCAAAGTAACCTTCGTTAAGAAAGGATGAATATTAAAGGAAAAGCAAATTAACCTGGATTAAACGTCAATAAATTGCACCTAAAATAAAAAGAACTTACAGGTGCAGTGAAATCTGGCACCAGTGTACCAACAGATAAGTGGAGAAAAA
>NC_089760.1:8092500-8095000 GCF_040412425.1 Macrobrachium rosenbergii | reverse complement strand
AAATATTTCAAAATCTTTAAAAAAAAAAAACTTTGTAGAAATGAGAATAAAACTTTAAAAAAAAATATGTCAGATGACAGGATAGAGTGAGAAATTTCACCAAAAGGGAAATTAAGAAAGTTCCTTATGCAAATAGGACAATGATGAGGGGGAGATGAAGATTCCCTGGACGATTCCTTCGTGTCATCCCAGGGAGAATTGAGCTTGACAGCGTTAGCTCTGCTTCTCTGGCCACCAGAGCGGGACCAACTCGGATGAGAATTGAGAAAGAAGCTGCAGATGAGTGAAGATTTGTGAAAGTGCAAGCACAGAAAGAAACGCGTGGCGGAATTTCACAAAGGCTCCTTGCATCAGACTGCGTTGAAGACAATGATGATGAGCTTTTAGATACAAAATGAATCTTAAAATATATTCATATTCAGTACACTATACACTCAAATATCCGAACAGCCTGACACTCATGAATGAAGTTCGCGAATGAAATTGTGCACACGCCCCCTTTGCTTTGATTTTAATTTAATAAATATACTGATATACACTTTCAAGTTAGATGGATTGCTCACAGACCAAGGTAATATGTAGACATCGGTGGTTTTTAAAAACGTATTTTATTTTAATATGTACTGGTACGCATTACATGAATATTGCTGATATCAGTTACAATGCTGCTTTAGATGCTTCCACTATTTCTGGATGTGAGCAGTTAATGAATGAACCCAGTTACCAATCAGGCAGCCGCCTTTACCTTGTATTCACTGATATTACAAGAATTGTATCTTGTGGAGTAGGTTCGCTGGTGGGCTTATCAGACAGTACTATGATTAAGGTTAATGTGGAGATAAATCATGTGGTTCCCTGATGTTAGTGTTTAAAGAAAGGTATACCTGAAATCCCAGACCAATTAGAATGGTATTCACCATGATCGTTTGGAGTTCAGTTGGAGTGACATTTATAGGAGTCTGAATATTATTGAGTGTTTAAATGATCATCTTATTACTGTTTTCGATAAGAGAATTCCTTTTAAAATCCTCAAGTTTCGTCTTAAGATATGCCATGATATAATGCTGCATGTAAGCTTGCTTACCATGAAAATCAAGAAGCTTTTCATTTATGGATGAACAATCAATTGGACTTGTTGTGGTGTAATTTCCTTGAGCTTAGAAGTCAAGCTCAAGTTGTCAGTGAGAGAGCTTATAATGAGGGTGTGAGGAGATCTTGCTCTCCAGTGATGATGACCATAAGTGGTGGTCTAACCTTAAGTCAACATTCTTTGATTTGACTCAGGCTTGCATTCCCTTGTAGGAACCAATGGAACTGCCGCATATTGCCCT
Organism: Macrobrachium rosenbergii; assembly: GCF_040412425.1. NCBI lineage: Eukaryota > Metazoa > Arthropoda > Malacostraca > Decapoda > Palaemonidae > Macrobrachium > Macrobrachium rosenbergii. The sequence goes on along the minus strand of NC_089760.1, from coordinate 8,093,669 downwards.
AAACAGAAGGCAGAACTCTCGGCTCCAATCTTTGACAAAACAGTGGGATTAGTCCTTGATGTTGCCTCAGTCATACTTACCAGAGCCTCCGTAGTGTTCAATGACCGTCCGATCTAGAGAGGTCAAAACTTTGCTTCTTGGGCATGAGAGAATCTTTTCCACATTTAAAAAAATTGCTGACTTCATTGTTCCTAAGATTACTACTATTTTCCGGAAGTTGGTTTGACTTGCAAGTTTTCATTCTGTCTAAATTACGGGAAACAGCCTTATTACTTAAGAGACTAAATCCATCCTCATACCCCCTCAGAAAGTAGGCCGATTTCAATTTCCCTTGTTTTACCTAAGGTTTTTGAGAAGGTGGTTTCTAGGAAGTTTGGGTTTCGTAAAGGCCATGGTACTTCTGATGCACTCTTGTCAGTATCTACCACTTTACATATTGCTCGTGATGAAAGTGCAGAGGCATTTATGATTGGTTGGTTTCCTAAAACACTTGTCTACAAGCTAAGGTTATTGGGAAATGGCAGAATCCAGATCTGTGTTGATGGCCAGTTTAGTAGCTTTAGTACCAGTGCACTAGCTTTAGTAATGTCATTTCAGTTGTTACTTAAGGTAGTGTTTGTGGACCTTTGATATTTATTATCTACGCTGGTGACATTAGGCACGGTCTGGAGAGCAAATTGATTACATAATCCGGTGCATCTGTTCTGAAGCAACATCACAGAGTGAGGAATTATTTATTAGTATTATTACTTTTAATCTTGATGACAAGGTACATAATTCATTTAGTTCTCTTGTTTTCTAAATTTATAAAGGTTAGTATTCTTTGCAAAGAGTGATGCCGAGGTCAAATACTGACCAAATATTTTCAGAAAATATGAGCTCATTTGATGTATATCCTCCAAGGCTTCATTAGAAATAGAGTGTAGTTCTATATCAGGGTAAATTTGGAAGAATGTTTAATCAAAATAGGAATTAGGAATGCCGATTTACAGACTATTCTTCGAAAACCACTTGTTCGATTTAGTAAATGTTAGAACCAACAGTTACGGCAGCTGTAGTCCAAGAAAACTCAATAAGGATACACCATTCGCAAAAGAAATGGCTAAATTTATTCAAAGCGAGAAAGGCAGGGACGTGCTGTTAATGGACGGATTCCTATATGTTAAGGA
>NC_089760.1:8080000-8087500 GCF_040412425.1 Macrobrachium rosenbergii | reverse complement strand
TGTGCATTAATGATGGATGTGAATATGGGAGTTATCGAAAAGACGCAATAGCGTTACTAGTATGAAAATTTTCTGTAAACAAAAATTGTATTGGTTTTTCATTTTCAAATATTATTAAAAAAGTGGTATTAGTCATCAAAGGCGATTGAATGCCGCATCACTGGCCGGTGTGGAGCGGATGGGGTTTAGACATACTCCCAAATTTTGATATTTTAATGAACTAAAAAAATGAATGCTATAAGACTTTTGAAACCATACTGTTGCAGATTTGATAACTTCGAGTAGGAGATGAAATACCGTCCCACTGACAGGATTTCCAAAGAGTTGCCTTTGAAGAAAAGTGATATATCAAAAAGTCTTTTACCTTCCTTCTGTAAATCTAGACTTCCGTCTTGAAGTCTATAGATAAATTACTCATTTTATCAAACATGGTTCTATGCTGATTTCAGGAAAGGGGGTTGTAAGTTCAAATAGCCATCAAACATGAAGTCCATGTATATTCTGAGTTAATCTTCTGATTACCTTCTAAGGAATTATATATATGAGAAATACCTCTCTTGCTTTGCTTCTTTCAGAAAATATCAGTGTTTAAAATTAATAGTCAAAGGGGTTTATGAGTAACAGCATTGCATCTGCGACACGGAAATGAGCAATCAACAGCTTGTATCCCCCGAACTGGACTTGTTTGAATTTGATGTAAATATATTCTACAGCAAAACAAACAGTAAAGAAAATAACGTAATATTATATTAATATATGTATATTAATGTATTTTTTGTTATTATACCACTAGTGGTAGGTTAACTCACTCTGACAGTGAACGTAAATTGAGGGAAATCATTTAATGTATGCCAGATCCCACATATTTTTCATATGTAAATAAACAAACGACAAGAAAAGTAAGTGTTTCATAAAGATACAATTATATTGTTAACAAGAATTGAAATAAAACTCACATATTGTCTTTGATTTGCTTGAAAACACCAGCTCTTCAGCAGCATATACTAGTTAGTTTAACTGAGAAATCATCTTCGTACATAATTTTTCTTAAGTGAATAAAAAACGATTTGTAATTGTGGAAGTTTTTGACTTATTACTGACGCTCAAAAAGAAAAAGTTCAAGAAGACAAGTTAGTGCTCAGGGAATCTTTAATGATTTTAATTAATTTTCACCTACTAGTTGCGAAAGTAGTACAATGTGATTAGACAAGAAGTATAACGTTATTAAAGTTATACTTATTGCATGCAAGATTTTTTTTTTTCGTTTTATTGTTTTGTTTCAAGGTTTGTCTTTGGTTCACACAGCAGAGCAAATACTCTTGTTTTGTTATACGCCTGGTTGTTTTAACGATCCAACATTTCTTGGGCAGCGCCTTTCATCGCGTGACCAAAAGCTTTCTTAACGAAATCCCAGACTCGAAGTTTCCGGTCTCTGGAAAGGAAATATAGATTGAATGGCATACCTACGTACATACGTAACAGAACAGAACCTATACACCTATATATATATATATATATATATATATATATATATATATATATATATATATATATATATATATATATATATATATATATATATATATATATATATATTCTGATTAATATATTCAAGTTCATCCATTATCTTCATTTCCTTTGTCATTTTTGTTGCCAAGTTTAGCAATATATTCCGTGATTGCAGTGAAAGGAATGAAAAGGCGGGGGAAAAGAGAGAGAGAGAGAGAGAGAGAGAGAGAGAGAGAGAGAGAGAGAGAGAGAGAGAGAGAGAGAGAAATACACCCTTTCAAAGAATGATGCCGAATCAGAGGTAGAGTATTCAGCAAGAATCTTATGATAGGTGCAAATTTTTAAAATACAAAAAGGAGTTAAGAACGAAGAGCACAGTTGTTGTTGTAGGAGTTGAAGTGTTAACAAAAAGAAACTGAAGAGGCAAGAGAAATAGTTCAGGCAAATACTGAAAATAAATGGGAGCAAGAGTAAGGGTACGAGGGTAAGGGAAACCGAGATAGTGCAGTGGGACGGTTAATGATAAGAAACGTAGCTGCGTAATAAAAATATGTAAAAACCTTAGCACAATTGAAAGATTTGATGAACACGTTTGAAGAGGTTTGATAACGCAGAGAGAATGTTGAAAACAGTATAAAATATGAAAATTCAGAGGAGATTCAGATGGTGACTGAATATGCCCTTGGAAGATTATAAAGCAGAAGGATCTTGAATATGCTGGGAGTGAACAGTTTGAATAAGGCAGTATTTGCCGGCAAGTTGTCCGTGATGAGTCAACAGTTTTCTGAACAAGATACATCCCTGCTTCAGCAAATAAGGGATGAACATATCAGAGACCATCTACTTCTTTTCCTGTGGGGGCACCACTCATAAGTTAGTCCTGTCCATTTCTTAATAGGAGACAGTAAAGAAGAGTAATGGTAAATAACTTACGATTTTCTAACGATTGAAATGTCAGCGCACACTGTATCCCTTAAAGTAATACAGTCATTGTCGTCATCTTCACTGCATTCGTTGATGGACATGACCCACTGTAATATTCAAAATGAACTTACTTATTAATTTCCACACAGCTGAGTATCATAGTCTTTATCTCCATTATTTCAGAAGCGTTACCCTTAGTACAAGACATTATGTTGCTTACCTTAAGGACACAAACTTCACAAGTAATTCCCTCTGGTAACCGCAGGTTTATTTCATAAAGACCTGCAATAGTTATCTCACTTAGGTCAAACTGATTTTCCTCCTCTTCTACCTCTAATGGAATTCTGAAACAATGAATTTATAATGGTATACGTTTATAAGTGTTGAGCGCAGTGTGTGGTGATACATTTACCTTTTTTCTCTAGTGTCGTCAGTGACCACCAGCTTATGTCTCTTTTGACAGCCTTTTCATTATTTTATTCAGTTGATTTGTTCAGATCTCTTTTCCTACATAGTCTAATACAGATAATTCAAGTGTTCATAGCCTTTCCTGCTTTCAATTTCGAATTCTTCGGAAACTCGACCTGGGTCACGGTTAATATTGACCATAATAATTTTTTTTTACATGGGGCATGCAAAATTAGTAGTACCTAAGAGCAGGGGACGAATTTTCTTCTTATCTCTCAGTGGTATAATGCTTCGCTTCTATCAATAAATAATGTCATATACCAAGTGTTTTGAAATTAGAGGCCCTCCCCCTCCACAGAACAAATGGAAAGTTATGAAGTTTTCTGCTATAGCCTGTCTCCAAGTACATTATTTTAAGTTTCTATTGAGCTATTTTTCATTTTACATTTCTTATATTTTCAGACTGAGTGACGGAGTTAGATACAGCCATGGCTAACGACTTGGAGGAAATCAGATGGATTGACCGAATCCGGGCTATAACCTTCATTTCACATTCCTGGATAGCTAAATACATTAAAAGAGATGAATCCTTTGCTAAAAGAAACTGGAACAAAAATCCACATGACTGTCATCGCGAAAAGAGTGAGAATCTTGGAAGGCCTGAAGTCCTCTCTCAGGAGTCAAAAGACATCATACTTGAGGCAGTGGGTAGACCAAGAAAGTCTTTACATAAATTGGCGCTTGAACTAGAAACAAAAAGGGGAAAGAAGAGAAGTTATAGTGCTGTATATCGTGAGTTGAAAAAATCTGGTATCAAGCCATTTCATGTTATCAGCAAGCCCAACATCACTCAGCAACAGAGAGAAGACTGTGCATGGTTTTGTTGTTCATTTCTTAAAGATTGGGATGAAGCCGACTTTCTCCATGTTGCTGCATCAGATGAATTCTTCATTTACACAGTCAGGAAGCCAAATCATAAAAATGACATCATTTGGGCTGCAAAGTTGGATGATATCAGCGATGACGTGTGCTATCGCCAAGCTGTGAAATTTCCTGAATGTTTGGGAATTTTTCTCTGCTTCACAGCCAAACGGTTAATGTGGATCATCAAAGAAAAAGGACAGTCATGGAATGGCGATTTGCAGCCCTCTAGCCTCAGTAGTTTTTAAGATCTGAGGGTGGATGGAAAAAGTGCGGACGGACAGACAAAGCCATCTCAATAGTTTTCTTTTACAGAAGATTAAAAATTATAAAAAGACAAAGTAAATGTATTTTGAGATGGTTCAGTTACGTGTACAAGTGTGAGGGAAATAGGAGGGAAACGCCTGTAAAGGGTAGATGATGTGAAAGGGGCATTGGAACGGAATAGCTTCAGTATCCATGAAACGCACGAATGCATAAAAGATGAGGTGAAGCATAAGAGTGCGTGTAAATAGAAAGGAATGGTGCAGTGTGTGTGTAGGGTGTCCAGCATACTGTTGGTATGTCTTGGTGTAGGTGTATGAAATGGCTACCCTTCTGGAAGTTTTACTGTACAGCATGTTCATGAATGATTCATCACTTAGAATGTGAATGTGGCAGTTACCAACGTGTTTTTTTTTTTACCATTCCTTGCTCAGCAAAAACAACCTTGTGTACATATTGTATGTATATATATATATATATATATATATATATATATATATATATATATATATATATATATATATATATATATATATATATATATATATACATACATATACATATATATATATATATACACATACATATATATATATATATACATACTCATCTTACCTCAATAGACACTCCTCACTATCAGGATCCACTTCAGGACACAGATAGAACTCGAAGTTTCCGTTCGCTGCCGCCAAATTCGCCTTTACCAACATAACCTACAGCAGGAAGGAGTGAATTTAAATATTAACACAGATCTTGAAATTCAATGGTTGTAGATCGTATCTTCATGCATAAACCAGAAATATATAGTCTGTTAGGTAAACATTTTATTCCATTTTTATATTAGCCCAAATGAATCCAAAGTCATTTTATTCTATTTTTAGAGTAAAATGTTAAAACTAAGTTAAACAAAGAAATTAGATGAATGATTAATTTTTGAAAATCTTTTCTTGTTGGTGTGGTGAATGTCTCACCTCTCCTTCTTCATATTGAGGTAATGTTGAACCGGATGCTGGTCCGCCTCCTTCGAAACCCTGCAAAGAGAAACTGTGTAAGTTGATATATGCACTGCTTGAAAAAAAGTTGGGGTTTCAAGCTATCTACTCAGTACTGTAGGTTTCTGCTCTCCTAAGTTCTTCATTGGGGGGTGGGTAGAGCTCTCGGCTAGCACGCTCTTAGCCCAGCGTTCGGCTCTCCGACCGGCCAATGAAGAATTAGAGGAATTTATTTCTGGTGATAGAAATTCGTTTCTCGTCATAATGTGGTTCGGATTCCACAATAAGCTGTAGGTCCCGTTGCTAGGTAACCAGTTGGTTCTTAGACACGTAAAATAAATCTAATCCTTCGGGCCAGCCCTAGAAGAGCTGTTAATCAGCTCAGTGGTCTGGTTAAACTAAGATATACTTAACTTTTTTCTGCTCTCATAAACTCTTAATGATGATCCAGTTCGTTCACTGTAAGAAACCAGGGTGTTATTAGCCGTATTTCGTGAGTTATGACATTCATCTGAGAAACTTATGTACTGCAGTGTTGAAGTATATAAGTTCCTCAAATGAATGTCGTAAGTAAGTTACGACATTCATTTCAGGAACTTATGTACCTAAACACTGCAGTACATAACTTCTTAAATGAATGTCATAACTTACCAAATGAGGTTAAACCAAATGAGGTTAAGAGTGACAAAATGATAAAGAACACAAGTTTGACAATTTGCTGAATCCTTAAAGGATTAGTCTTAGGTAAATAAGGAACACAGCAGCGTGGATTATCTAGAGAGTCATTACCACTACAGTTGTCTTTGAGACAGAGAGTGAAAACAGGTTTGAAAAATGTTATGAGTTGGTATTATTAAAGAAAAAGGAAAACTATTAAAAAAATGGCAGGCCCGATTCTTGTATTTTCCTTTCCATTATACAGTGTTTGACTTTGCAATGGCTTTTAGTAATTTTCTTGGAAATGCTGAACACCAGACAAGTCATTTTCCAAGCTGGTTCATTACACCAGCTTTCTTAACTTGCCTGATCCGCGAACATGCAATGGGTGAACAGATTCTTATGAAAATCAAGTTCTCGCTGTTAATGATTAATGCCTCTTAAGTTTATTCAGCGCTTCAGTAACTCGTGTATACTACGGATGGTAATTAACAAAGGGAGTCGACTGTCCCATAGCAACCACGAAAGAAGTGACCTGAGTTCACGATTCTTTATCTAGCTCAGTCTTCTGCCAGGCAGCTGAATTTTATTTAGGCTTTTATACACGAGTTAGTTCCTTCAATTGCCTGATTTAAAGCTTGCTGTAAAAAAAAAAAGTTGTCATCGACATACTGCGAACAAACATAGTTGACAAATGCTTAGTTCCATCTAAAATGCCATGCTTCTAAAGGACGGATGCAAATATAAACGAAAAAATGTCATTCTTTTATTTCTTGTAACTTTTATTGGAAATGACAAACGATTTTTAGCTTTTATCTTGTCGCTTTTATCTTGCTCACTTTTGCTTTCACTTCTTTAAAAGATTTAGACTTCACAGTACCAGAAAAAGGCTCACCTGTTCCCTGCAATCTCGTGGCGGTGGACTGACCAGTGACTGTCCCGAAATTAACGTCACCTGTAAATATTTGAATTCAGTATTACTTTTCCGTACTGAATTCTCTAATTTCACTTTTTACGCTTTCGCGTCCTCAACCAAATACTTACATGGCAGAATGGTTAATTTTATTTATTATATCAAGGAACGAACTGTGAGTAAAAAAAGTATACTCATTCTGAAAGGTGTGTCTTACTTTCTTTCACTCTTCTTTTACCTTAAGAATTTAACAGCTAATTTACGGACAATTCTAATTCGAAAAGGAAGAAAACACACCGTAATCCCAGCAAAACATTTTAGCCATATAGCCATTCTTATAAACAATCACTCTATTCTTACCAACAGTGAAAGTAGTAAACAGAGCTTCATATTGTTGATTACCAAGTTAGCTCACCACTTGCCAGCAAAACTAAAATAAATGCGTTCCATCTTATCAGCTCTCCTTATATACGGTCGAAGTCTCGGATGTGCGAACTTTCGACCTTCAAAAATAAAGGTTAGTTTTGAAAGTTGTTTTTCAAGTTACGTGATCTTTAAGGCCATTACTTTGTGAGCAGCATTTTCTATATTTTGTCAGACATTTGTCTTTGAATGCATCATGCATAACGTCAGGTAGATACTATATATGATTTTACGTATGCACCCTTTTTTAAATTACACAATACCGATTTCATAGAACCGTAATGGCCTCGTAAAATTTTGTACATCTAAAAAAAACAAATTCGGACTTTTCAGACCCCCCACATTTACTTCCAGTACGAAAAATAATCAAAATAAACAGAAGCAAACGCACATCAGCACTACATATAATTGTGTGCAGTTGTTCAAGTCGTCCGTGTATTTAATGTTAACTGGAGAATGAACAACTACAGCACCTATCGTAGACATTTT
>NC_089760.1:8070000-8077500 GCF_040412425.1 Macrobrachium rosenbergii | reverse complement strand
TAATATACTGAACTTTTGACCACATCTGTATTGTGATTGAATATTCACTCTCAGCTTCACCCTTTTCCCTTATTCATACAAATGATTTACGTTAACAGCTCATAATTCTTTGAGCATGTCTACACTTCAGTCTCTTGGAAGCAATAGATTAATTGATTATTCTGAAAGTCAAAGGGCCGCTTAAAATCTCGATACCCACACTTATTTTGGAAGAAATCCCAAAATCGACACAGTAGAGACCACGGCCATTATTTTATTACAGATTTTGTTTTTCATGCGCTTCACATACCATACCACATACCAAAAGTTATCATGGGACTGGAGTGGGTATATTTATCTGATTGTAACATGATAAAAATACATTATTAGACTCGTATTTAAAAAAGATAAATCTAAAAACGACTACGGAACAGTAAGAAATGCAATACTAAATTTTTAAAGAAACGAACACTATCAACCTCAAGTTGGGAAATGAAATGAAGCTGCACCGTCTCAACCATTATTATTATTATTATTATTATTATTATTATTATTATTATTATTATTATTATTATTATTATTATTAGCCGAGATGTAACAAGAATTGAAGAGCAAAATCCTACAAGTCCAAAGGTCTCAGTAGTAAGATTAGTCCGGCAACAATAAATAAGGAAGTTAAGAATGCACTATTAAATATGAATAAATAAACATCCGTGACGCGTGCGATCATGCACAACATAAATGCTTGCATCTGAAATATGAGCACTGGTGTCTATGCTATAGAACGATTATGCGAACACGCAGAACAAAATTAAGCACTCTATTTGAAACGCGAACAAAGGCCATTACACGTGAAATTTTCCACGCATACGGAATACGCTTAATCCTTTCCACGAATAGGGATAAAAACACTTGAAAAAGTTCACTGGGGTGAAAGAGAAATATATATTTGAGCGACGGGTAGAGAAAAGGATTAAGTAATAAATTCAGCCATGCACGAGAACCAGTCAAAGGAAAAAGAGCAAATTAGAATTGCTCGCGCAATTCAGCCACTGCATATAACCAGCCTGGAAAACGATTGCCCCTCCTTTACAAAACGTGTTGTGCCACAGTTAAAACTAGATTGATCATGTAAGTTAGCACGACTATGACAAAACAAGAATAAATCTAATATTTGGCAAAGCATGAACATTTGTACCGTTAACAAACGAAGGATTTTTGTGATATAAAATATGTTTATTCTCAATTAGCGTGACATTATGAACGGGTGTTTTGCACTAAGAGGAACGAAAGTATTGATTAGCACGTGAAAAGTGTTGAAGGTCGTATCGATTTATTTTTTTATTATTTTTTTTTTGTCTGTAAAGCTGAAAGAATGTAAGAGATACAAAAACGATACATCTATTTACGGGAAAAATATGACGAAATTTCTCTGAAAAAAAAAGTAAAATCAAGAGAATTATACCTAATTATCTTCCTTTCTTTAGAAGGCATGGCTGAAACTCTACTTACAGCGTTTTAATTCTTAAAGGGGAAGCGCATGGAAGCACCAGCTTCAATTAAATGTATTCGTAATGCGAAAATAAACGTTAAAATCAACACCTATTTGCAAGGAAATTGCTTAAAATGTGAAATATTTTTTTTTTAAAATTCTGAGTCTAGTAGCAGGTGTCGTCAGCTAAGTAAAAATATATATAATTAATCATGCGCTTGAATGACCTAACTGACTGCGTAGACTATAACTGACGATCACGGCCTTGAAAACTTACAATTTTGCTATGGGAGATGGAGTAATAATAAAGTCATATTAAGAGAATAATGTATCATCAACCAGTTTAACATGCCTTGAACTAACAATACTACAACATAATCCTTTCCAAGGCCCCCCCCCCAACAACTCACACACACACACATCCTTTCTCTCTCTCTCTCTCTCTCTCTCTCTCTCTCTCTCTCTCTCCATATGTTACCGATACCGTATCTCTAATCATATTAATGATATTTCCTATCAAGTTGTAGTTTCCTGTAAAAGAAAGCTATTGTGCCGACTTTGTCTGTCCGGCCGCACTTCACTTTTTCCGCACTTTTTTTCTGTCCCCACTTTTTCTGTCCGCCCTCAGATCTTAAAACTGCCGATGCTAGAGGGCTGCAAATTGGCATGCTGATCATCCACACTCCAATCATCAAACATACCAAATTGCAGCCCTCTAGCCTCAGTAGTTTTTATTTTATTTAAGGTTAAAGTTAGCCATAATCGTGCTTCTGGCAACGCTATAGGATATGCCACCACCGGACCGTGGTTAAAGTTTCATGGGCCGCGGCTCACACAGCATTATACCGAGACCACCGAAAAATAGATCTGTTTTCGGTGGCCTTGATTATACGCTGTAGCGGCTGTACAGAAAACTCGATTGCGCCGAAGTTCCTTCGGCGCATTTTTTACTTGTTTTTATTTGGCGTCAAAACATCCTTGAAGACGCGTCATAGGATACTTGAACTTACTTTATCGAACAAAATGTCCCTGTTTGTCTAGATTTCAATATCTTCGTAATTTAATAGAGGGGTTTAAAAACTCATGGGGAATTCTCATACGATTATAACGAAAGCTTTCACAGTTCAACAGTAAAATGTAGACTTCGCATGGTGTACTCATCCTAATCTTCGTTCTGTTTGCTGCTTTGGTGAGCCACCAGAGAAATTGCGCCGTGAGCACAATCGTACCATTTGCATTTAAATTCGAACCTTTGATCGAAGACGTTCCAACACGTTGGCATCACAATCTCATGCTTTAGTGGTAGTTACATCATCACGGTGGACCCTCATTATTTCTCTGGCTCTTACTGACCTTTAAAGTTGAAAGGCTCATGGAATTTATCCTACTCTGTGGATGAAGTGCGTTTTTTTGGATATATGGCGACTGCATCAGTTCATTAAATGCCATTGCTAAAGAAATGGCTCCTCCAGAGTTTGTTGCTGTAGACTGTAAGAGCAGAATTCTTGAATATATGTTCATGCTTCTGTCAAGAGAAGAAGGTAATTTGTTCTTTAGAACGTGGTGAGGCTGGCCCTGACAATTTTCATGAATCGGTGATGATTTTCCTATGGATAAGTTGATTAACAGGTTTTCAAAAATATATTTATAACAAAGAACAGTCGCTCTCTTATTCTCTGTGTCAGTGTGTTGGATTGTGTTCGTATCGCGCTTATCTTTTAGGAATTTATCTCTCTCTCTCTCTCTCTCTCTCTCTCTCTCTCTCTCTCTCTCTCTCTCTCTCTCTCTCTCTCTTCATTATGAGTTGTGCAGTTTCCACTTCCTTCCTACTCTTTATATCCCATTACGTCCCACTCTCATACTGACTCCGTGAATATACTTCTCTCTCTCCCGGTAACCGAGAGTCATCTTTTAAAGGTTTAGATATTATTATCTCGCATTGTGATGCGTTATAATGCTTTTCTTTCTTTCTTGAAATATGTTTCTTGTGCAGTGTACACCGTTCTGGAATCATGCCTTTAAAACTATTTTGGTTCAAGATGACATTCGATAAACAGTGTGAGAGACAATATCTCGTACATCAAGCCTTCTCCAACTTCATAAACAATATTTTGTCAAGAGTCCCTTATGGCAACCTACGTCTAAATCCCGGCCTACATACACATCCACTATTCAGCCCGTCTCACTAACAAGTGCTGTCTTACCAACAACTCTTTCAAAGCGAATTAATTCATTTTCACGTACGTCCAGACACTATGCTTAAACGGGTTTCTTTCTTCACAGTTGATTGTAAAAGACGGCAGGGGGTAACGCTTTTAGCGCAGTAAGGTCATGCGTATATATTCAGTCTAGAAGTGACCGAATACTCGTGTTATTACTAGGGTAATATTTTTTCTGAATAAGTACCCAACAAAAACAAAGAAATGGGACTGTACTTCCCCTTTAACTGCTCCTCTGTTACAGCGTACTGGATCTAATTTATATGGACATGTTCTGTTCTTCATAATTATTTCTTATCAGACTTGGAATGAAGTTTTTCTTCTAATTTTAGTTTTCTGTAAAAGAAAACTGTTGTGTCGGCTTTGTCTGTCCGTCCGCACTTTTTCTGTCCGCCCTCAGATCTTGAAAACTACTGAGGCCAGAGGGCTGCAAATTGGTATGTTGATCATCCATCTTTCAATCATCAAACATGTCAATTTGCAACCCTCTAGCCTCAGTAGTTTCTATTTTATTTAAGGTGAAACTTAGCCATTATCGTGCTTCTGGCAACGATATATAGGACAGTCCACAACCGGGCCGTGATTAAAGTTTCATGGGCCGCGGATTATACAGCATGTACCGCGACCACCGAAAGATAGATCTATTTTCGGTTACCTTGAGTATACGTTATAGCGGCTGTACGGAAAACTCGATTGCGCCGAAGAAACTTGGGCGCATTTTTTAATTGTTCTTAGGGTTAGTATGATATGATGTCCACACGAACGCTTAATTTTGTTTGCTTTCGTCCTTCATTTTTACTTATACCTAGAAACTAATTTGCTGTCATTCTTAGGAGTTAAATTAAGTATACCTTAGTTTAACCAGACCACTTAGATGATTAACAGCTCTCCTAAGGCTGGACCGAAGGATTAGACTTATTTTACGTGGCTAAGAACCAATTGGTTACCTAGCAACGGTACCTACAGCTTATTGTGGAATCCGAACCACATTATACCGAGAAATGAATTTCCATCACCAGAAATAAATTCCTCTAATTCTTCATTGGCCGGCGTCGTTGTTAGGAATAAACAATGTTTTAAAGCTACCTACATTCCAAGGCAACAGAGAACCAATAACTTGTATGATAAGAGTAGCTTGCAACCACCAGTTTGCAGTTGTTTCCAAGTCGTACCAGGAAATGTCTCAATTACAAGAGCACCATTTAATACAAGTGCTTCTAAGCAACATGTGGGACATAGAAGGAACATAAACTGTCTAAAACACAATAGGAAATGGAAAGTGAAATCAAATTAAATTATGCTTATACATTCTTTTCAAGCATCAATCATAACTTTCAAATAAATCCTTATACCCGGAACTTCGGTTTACAACTGTAAATTCGACATCAATGAATATTATATACTTTAAAAATTAAATAAAACACTGAACCAAATATATTCAGAATTTGACTGCACAAAAATACTGGAAAGTTTCAAACGAACTAACAGAGTTTGCACATTTTACCAATTAGAATTTTCTGATTGTCGTAATTTAGAAGATGACCCAAAATTTGTTCAACAGAGAGCAGCCTGTCGCAGAGATGAATGGTATCGGATTATTACCTTTTGGTTACGTTCTAACTTTAATACTTTATTACTCAATAACGTTATTCCATGGAGAAAGAATGGCACAGTGTTCTAGCAGAGAAATTAATTCCCATTCACTAACACCTTTCACTCTATTGTAAATTACTATCTCTCTCTCTCTCTCTCTCTCTCTCTCTCTCTCTCTCTCTCTCTCTCTCTCTCTCTCTCTCTCTCTATATATATATATATATATATATATATATATATATATATATATATATATATATATATATATATATATATATATATATATATATATATATAATTATATATATTATTATATATGCACACGCACATGTGTGTATATATATATGTGTATGTGTGTGTATGCATGCATGTATATGAATAAATGCATATATATTATATATACACATACACACACTATATGTATATACACAAAAATACATGCACAGGCGTATATATATATATATATATATATATATATATATATATATATATATATATATATATATATATATATATATATATATATATATATATATATATATAAACGTGTGTTTATAGGTTACAGAAGCTTTACACATGTTCATTTGTCTCTTTAAAAGATAAAAATTATCAGTTGTGTATGGGATGAGTATATTAAATCAACAAAAGTATTTAAAAAAGACATAATCTAAGGATTACCTTTACACTTTTTATAGCGCCTGTGAAAAAATATTTTAGAAAATATTCATCCAGTTGATGAAAATTCCCAAGGCTTAATCATCTTTTGGCTTAATAATTAGAGTGATTAATCGATCGTTTGACCAGTGAAACCTCTCATTAACTATGTTAATTAGTCCTGAATTTATCACCGCTAAATCAACATCGAAGTTGAGATCACCTTGTCTGTAAGTTAAAGATCATCTACGAATCAAGAAAAGCAAAAAAAAAAAAAAGAAAGGAAATCGCAAAATAATTTCTCGTCAAACAAATACGTTGTCGAAGTCTTCCTAATCCAGTCGTCATGCAAAAATAAATGTCAGTTTCGTCTTACTTGACATTCTCACGATACCATGAACTTCGTCGGTGCCAAATGTCAAGTGAAGAGGAATTTTGCTAGCTGTTATTTAGAATTACTAAGGTTTCGATATTCGACTTCGTTTGGATAATTGTCCCGTTTATCTGTGTATCATAAATATTCAAGTTGCTGGGAGCATGATTCTCTTTGCTCCTTCTAGTCTAACTTTGTAGAAAATACATCGGACTGGGATGTGTTTGAATAAAAATCCAGGTTCTCACATACGTGCACGCACGTTCATATTCACACGTACCCGCTCACACACGTACACATCAAGGTTGGATCAAAATACTGATTTTTTATGCGTCAGATACAAATACAAATACTTTTGTTCGGGATTCCAAAAATACAAATATAAATGCTTTTGTTCAGGATTCCAAAATACAAATACAAATACAAATACTTTTATTCCTAAATCTAAAAATACAAATACAAGTACTGGTTCCAAAAATACAAGTACAAGTACAATTACTTCTATTCCAGATTCCAAAGATACGAATAAAAATACTCTTGAAATTATGTAAAAAATATAAGCAGAGATACTTTTTTCACACAAGTTTACTTACCATAATTGCATTTTATCATCATTAATGCCCGGAAGGTTTCCGGGCCGAGTTTTGCTCGTTCAGAATGTAAAAATTGCTAAACACCCACTCAGATGGTGCCGACGTTGCCCAGCACCCTAGAATATTTTTAGCAAAGTGCTTCAAAATTTTGAAGCTCTGCGTATCACGCCAATATCTCAGTGGGTTAGCATCAAATGGCAGAACACCTTCTTTTAGGTACGTTTCAAGCTCTGCCTTCACCACTGTATGTCGTTTGTCGATGCACTTGCCATCATGTGCCCATATGCCCAGGTGGAGGCATGTAGGCAAAAAGAAGAGGTTTTTCACTCATGCCAACCTCGTCTTGACAGATGCTCATGCAGACGGAAGACCTTGAAATAAATCCACAATCTTCAAAGGCTTTTCCTTTTGCAGTTCCTTACATGGTTTCCACGCCAGCTTAAACCTGGGGTCCATGACAGCTGCGGCGATGACATCAGTCCTCTCAAGAAATGGATGCAACCTCTTTTTGATAGATGACTGTAGTGCATTGGCCAAGTTAAAGCAGTAGAGCGGTTTACTGCCCGTGAATAGTTTGAGGCACTTCTTAAGACCAGA
>NC_089760.1:7977500-8065000 GCF_040412425.1 Macrobrachium rosenbergii | reverse complement strand
TAAATTTTACTTTATTTTGAATTTTAATATATCTTTTTGGTGAGTATATATGAAAAAAAGAAACACGAGTATAAATGTATTTATTGTGTGAGTGTGTTCCAGTATGAGAGCTTGTGCCTTTGTGCAGCTTTTAATCTCATTTTCTTTCATTCATCACTACCGAGTGACCTACTTGGTCCCAATGCTAGGCTTCTAGCCTAGACCTGTCATTTCATCCAAATCCTTCGGGCCAGCCCTATGAGAGCTGATAGTCAGCTCAGTGGTCTGGTTAAACTTTTTTTAATAATAATTGATAGTACCCTCAGGTGGGTTGTGTCTGCATATATACTCTCTCTCTCTCTCTCTCTCTCTCTCTCTCTCTCTCTCTCTCTCTCTCTGGTTGGTATTTCGTGCCAAGTTGGATGTGGACTGATTTTTTTTTCATTGCTTTTAATAATGGTTGGAGAAAAATCAACTTCCTTCAGTGTGCTGACGAGTAGGCATCAGCGATCTGGTGATTTGTATAAGTATTTAATGCTTGTTAATTATTCACTTCCAGATATTTTATAGTGTTCTTGCTAGTCTTGGTTGAAAAGAGCTTCCGCCTGACGACGGAAGGAGAGAAAGTGCGTAGAAGTTACTACCAACTGAAGAGAAAATACATCAATTAAAATATATATTTTAAGATTACTTTTACTTAATAGTAGACTTTTATTTTTGGAAAACTTATGCGAACTTTTCCTAAACAAAAGTAAAATACAAAAGTAACTTCTATTAAGACACTGAATGTAAACATAAGGCATATATCTGACAACTCACTATGATGTTAAAATCTTCAGTAAAAAAAAAAAAAAAAAAACAGAAAGCCAAAGGTGCTGAAATGTCAAACTGAAGAAGTTATTAATCATACCATTTTAAG
The DNA here is from genome assembly GCF_040412425.1 of Macrobrachium rosenbergii. Lineage (NCBI taxonomy): Eukaryota > Metazoa > Arthropoda > Malacostraca > Decapoda > Palaemonidae > Macrobrachium > Macrobrachium rosenbergii. Next base: position 8,064,102 of record NC_089760.1, on the reverse strand, counting down.
TCACACACACACACAGAAAGAGAGAGAGAGAGAGAAAGAGAGAGAGAGAAGCCATCTATATATTACTCATTGCCTCCGGTAAATATGTTTCCAGCGAATACCAAATTCATCTAGTGCATTTGTTGATGAATAAATGGATCATTAATTCATTACAACGAGCAGGATAAAATTAAAATGATATTTGTGTAGTTTGCAGCCAACATTAATCAAGACGAATTCAACAAAGCATCCGCTCACGAAAATTCTATTCTGGAATTCATTTTACCTGCTTAAATGTGATGGTCTTGTCATTCTGGCAGAATAACGAATTCATTTACATAAAATAAGTGAAGAAGCTGTGAGGAACTGTTTGTTTATGTAATCCTTAGAGAAGTCAGAATTATTATTATAAAATACTCAATAGCATTTTATGATTACCAAATCCAGTTTAAGAGCTATATTTAAAAATTTCTTATTCATGTTCTCATCTTCCCATTTGACTTAAAAACTTTTATTCAGTCCAAAAAAAATTTGTTCGCGTTTTTTTAGGCTTTAGTTACTATACTATACTATACTATACTATAGTATACTATACTATAACGCAGAAGTTAAATCCCATCTTTCCAATAAAACTACGTCAGTGAGATGATGCTGATTGGCTACCTACTCGAATATAAGGCAAGCGTTTTCTGGTTCAATAGATTAACATTAAAAAAGTTCAGGTAAATCTTAAACTTGAATTACATTAGATTTCAGCTGCTATTTCGTAGCTTTTCTGCAAGTTAATTATCTGAACTCCTTCATTCTTCCTAACGCGCGTACGAATAGACAGATGATACAGGGAAAACCTATCTTATGGCGATTTTTTTTAGTTTGTTATTTTTTTACAAAAATAATGTGGTAGGTAAATCTCCATTTTACTTTCTGATCATTGATGATCAACAAAAACTTTTTCATTCAAAAGAAAAGACCAGGAATAACAAAACTTGCTAATTTATAAGTTCAGTTGTCTGCCTGCCTAAGTTAAAAACAAAAAGCACAGTACTCAAAGAAAGCTAATAACATTTTGATATCTTTAAGACAACTGTAAGGGTAATATAATACTCTTCAGGTCGAATCAGAACGTATCCTTTAGTAAATGTATGTACGTATATAATATATATATATATATATATATATATATATATATATATATATATATATATATATATGTGTGTGTGTGTGTGTGTGTGTGTGTGTGTGTGTGTGTGTGTGTGTGTGTGTACATGTGTGTGTATGTATATATACATAAATACTATATATATGTATGTATATATATATATATATATATATATATATATATATATATATATATATATATATATATATATATATGTAGTTGATCGGTAGAAAGATTTTAACACATTTCGGAGGACAATTTTGTTCCACCCCAACTAACTACCCTTTTATGGGATACATTTTATAGATACCAATATATACATATATATATATATATATATATATATATATATATATATATATATATATATATATATATATATATATATATATATATAGAGAGAGATATATAGAGAGAGAGAGAGAGAGAGAGAGAGAGAGAGAGAGAATGAAAACGTTAAGCACATCTGATTTTAACCAGACCACTGGGCTCTCTTCGGTAAATTGACACTGAACATCATTAGAAAATATTCATACTTTGTTTCTGCCTTCCAAAAGCCAAAAACACTATTCTAGTGGAGAGAGAAATCCTTGACACTTCAAGTCAAATCTCGGAATTCACGCAACAGAAAAAAACGGAATTTCGTAGCTTGGCAACATCCCTTCACGCTTGAGTCCTTTTTTGTGCGCCATGGTAACATGATTTGGCGAATCAAGGGCATCTATGAAATTCCATGCTTGTTGGCGGGTAAAACCTTTGTGATATGGAAGGGATCTCTAGAAAAAATGCCAGTCCAGAAAACGTGTAGGAGTAATGCTTGGTAATTTAGATGAAAGTATCAATGCACTGAAATAGAAAGAGATAAGACATTTGGCGGGGGTGGGGGCTGAACACCTTATACCGCGTTGGTATCAAAATTAGTGAGAAATAGCAGCGCTTCTGGAAAATATAGTTAATCTAATACCTTTGCCATGCAGTTTTGAAAAAGAAATTGTTTCGTCAGAGAAAACGATTTAGGTGATAAGATGCAAAATTTTCCCCTTCTCCCTTCATTTCTTCTAGGTATTAACTGGACAGGGGTTGTGGGAATATAGGAGTTCACCTTCATACAGAAGAGCGTAGGTATTTTTTTTTTTTTTCACTGAACATAAAAAATGAAGCAGCACCAATACGAACCTTCTGTGCCAGGAATTTCGACTGTACATGGATCTGCTCATTTTTTTTTTCTTCTCTTATTCCCTGATGTCCATTCCTCCTTAATTATACCGCTTCTTTCCTCCCTAATCAAAATGGCGAACAGAAGTTTTTCTTCCCTGTTTTGATAGCAGTGCAAAAGTACTCGTCGCATCCCTTTGCCTCCGTTGATTATTTCGTCTGAGACGAAATGAGGGCTGCACTTTTATTCGGTGTTCCTGCATTTCCGTAAAGGCCACTGATTAATTCAGAGTAGAAAGTGTGTTTGCATTGTCATGTCAATTTCAGGCAGAAAGGTAATAGAAAGCGGAAAGTCAATAAGGAGTTTTATGTGCCGCCACTGACGACGGAAAAGGTGTTCTTTTCTGGCATTATTTTGTCTGGATGTCCTTTGGATGTGTTTGTCACTCTGCAGTTTCTCTAGTGCTTTTTTTTTAATGTTATAGGAGCGAATTTATCATCATTTTAGGATGTTAACACCATTTTAGGAGTATGACGAGGATGGAAATGTATACAACTCTTTGATTGTTTTCTTTAAAAACAATCAAAGGAGTGTTATGGAGCTCTTCTCAGATTTTCATTGCATTTACTCCAACTGATCCGCAGTGAGAAAAGGGTCACGTACTGTAATGTATTTTAAAAGCTGCACTTTGCGCGTAATTACGGACAGGGAAGTATTATGACTTGCTTATAAGAAAGGTTAGATCAAGCCAGATTAAGAATGAAATATTTCGTTATAAAGGCATATGAAAACCAAATCTGATACTTCATGAGATGTTTTATGTCATTTACATCTCTCAATCTAAAATTCTGCGGCGTCCTCAGGAAGGGGAGTCCCTTATTAAACATACCACACCAGACAGTAATTTTCCCTTCTGCGCAAAAAGATGATCTTGTTATCAGCTGGCGTATCTTCTTTGATCTACATTCATCATATTTTAATAGAATGAAATATAAAATTTAGGGGCCAAAGCCCAAGCGCTAGGACCTTTGAGATCATGCAGCGCTGGAAGAGGAATTGAGAATAAAACGGTTTTAAATGTATAACAGGGGAAAACCATTTAGTTGCGCTATGAAACAGTAGTTGGGAGAGGGTGGAAAGTAAGATGGAAGAAAGAGAATATCACATGAGGTACAGTAAAAGGTACGAAAGGGGTTGCAGCTATTGATCGAAGGGACGCAGCAAAGAACCTTAAGTAATGCCTACAGTGTACCGCGTTAGGTGCACTGACGTGTTAATGACAGAAACAAGGGAAAGAAATTCACTCCAAAACCGTAAAAGAAGTCTTTGGCTATATGTAGTTTGCTCTCTCTCTTTGGTAAAATGTCACCGTTAAACAGAAGGTCATCGAAAGGTTATTAGGATTTATTTGAACGACTGTGATATTAAGCTTCATCTTCTTAAAGAAAATTTATCATATAACGCAAATTTTCCAGTTTATTTGTCTCTTGTAAAAATATTCTAATTTGATAAGTGTTCAAACAATAAAAAAAAAAAAAGTTTTTGTATGTGCGGAAAACAAACTGTTTTCTCATTCCATTTTTGAAAGTAGCTTCCATTATGTTGACGAATATATCTTGAAATTCATTGTAACGATTATGAAAAAATGAAAATGCGTTTAGTTTGCTTAATGACTTTAAATCAGCCATAACCGCAAAATACTTCAAATTGCCAATAAAAAAATTTACACAGTAAATATTACAGCTTTGTGGCTCTTAATAACCAATAAATGGCTCCCCTTTGATGTCATTCAACAAACTAAATGTTGGCGATTAACAAAGTATAACTTTTTCACTCATTACACGGTTCCTCGTTGGGAGAGTGGGTTCCGCTCTCAGCTACCACTGTGCTGGCCGCGAGTTCGAATCTCCGACCGACCAATGAAGAATATGTGGAATTTATTTCTGGTGATAGAAATTCATTTCTCGCTAAAATGTGGTTCAGATTCCACAATAAGCTGTAGGTCACGTTGCTAGGTAACCAATTGGTTCTTAGTCACGTAAAATAAATCTAATCCTTCGGGCCAGCCCTAGGAGAGCTGTCAATCAGCTCAGTGGTCTGGTTAAACTAAGATATTCATATTTTTTTTCACTCATTACACTTCGGGAATCTTATTGTACAGACCCTCACTATATACTTGTAAAATATTATTTTTCTGTATTTCTTTAGAGAGTGTTGTGGGCGTGTACTGTTTTGTTTGACTCCTGTGAATGAAATATCTGAAAAATTCATGGCATTTAAATATTCACTTCCAAACCTTGACATTCACCTTCTTTAAAGGAATATTGACTCCTGTTCTTTCGATTTTCTGATATTATGTCATTTCCTGGTCCGCTGTTATAGTGGTTAGTGTCGTGGCATGCCACTCAGATGTTGCGGGTTCGCGTCTCCCCAAGAGCGATGAAAAATCACTGGCTGTGTATCATGATCAGTTACTGCTGTAGTGTGGGGTCTGCGGTGGGAGTTTAGAACCAACATTCTTTGGAAGACTGAATTTCAAGTTAATGGCCCCTTTGGTGTGCTTGTGAGTAGGTTTTATCTGCTGAAATAATAATAATAATAATAATAATAATAATGATAATATTAATAAATAATAATAATAATAATAATAATAATAATAATAATAAGTCGAAAGCCACTCCTCTAAAATCCCTGAAATAAAAAAAATATATATCTTGTGCAGTAAATAATGACTATGAATATACTGATGACACTTTCCTCCCTCTATTGCGTTTGTCAAAATTTAAGAGCTTACCCGAAAAAATATTCATTATCTGAGATAATTGCAGTTAACCTCATAAAGATCCGTACTATTGGAGAGGAGCTGCAGGTGTTATTTTTAGATGGTTTTTCAAATTTTGGTCTTATAAATGACTATTCTGGCTCAAGTGACTTCGCTTTAGAAGACACCATTTTTAAATGTCATTGGTTTCATCACAGTGATTGGCAGTTGCGCAAATATGATCCTTATCGTTGGGACATTAAAACTTTTAATTTTATTAGAAGTACTTTTGTGTTAGAAAACGCAGTCATACAAGTCCCAAAGCAAAAGTATTCCTGAACACAAAATAATATTTTTTCATCTCTGGCAGTTGAATGTATTTTGTTATTTTTCCTTTTATCTTGTAAATAATGTAGCCATAAAGTAAGATACTCACATATCCCTAATCATGGAACATGAGGACTTTAATTTCAAGACAAGCACTTGAGCACCCTTACTATTTGTAATTTTCAGAAGTACATCAAAAGCCTAACCTGCCTAAAACACTGTTTTCAGGCACCAAGTGATTTACATTTTACGCGAATAATCTATCAGTACTTTAGAGCTTTACATTTTACGCGAATAATCTATCAGTACTTTAGAGCTGTGTTCGCTCTAAAAAAAAAAAAAAAAAACGAGGAAAAGATTGGAAATTGTTTACTTATATATCAAAGAATTATTTTGACTAACTGTATAGTCACATGAACCATCATCTTGCTAACTACTAAATGAAGAAATATTTGTATAATTGTTTTCTGGGTAAAAAAAAAAAAAAGAAAATTGAGACAAGATCAAACCTCATATATTGTTATATAGATATAGATTCTCTCTCTCTCTATGAACCTTATTTAGTTTGAAATATGGTCATCGTTCGACAAAGTATTATGTACATTTTTAATTTTATTTCTTTTTGTTTTATATGGTGTCTAGTTACAATCAAGGCCCTGGAAAACTTTTTTCTTGAAAAAATATCATGCACAAGTTGATTTTCAATAAACAAAAAGCACTACTTCATCAAATCAGATACACATGCTGCCACGATTGTTTTGTTTCTGATCTAAGTATAATCTTTATTGCCTTAATAGTTATCTCGTCTTATGTCTGTGCATTAAATTGATATCTCAGCTTGACCTTTGTAAACAACGTTAACAGAGTCAGGGATTTGCCTGTGTTGTATGAAACGATAAGACCAAGAACTTGCAATGAAATATAATACACAGAGCTCATCTAAGTAATGTGCGTCCTCTTAGAGCTTTTGTTTTCAAGGACACACTTCCTAGTATTCTTCAACTTTCTGCTTTTGATGCATTTCTTTAAATTTATAGTTTCGGGAAATGAGAAGCTGAATACACTATAATATTTTACGCATAATTTGTAATAGGTCGGCTTAAAAAGGAGATGACATATTAACCATATTACTCTCTGTACACGCCGTTCCATGCATAAGGCGAACCGAAATAAAGACAAAGCAATACCACTACGTTAACAATCATTACCGTAGTAGTATTGGCATTGACACGCTAAGAGTGGGACGACAATTATAAGTAGTGCTTAGACTTCGCCCTACAGTACCCGTGTGTATTATATGTTATTCCAGCGTTAATTCCGGAAATAAATATGATTATTCTCTTCTAATCTCTTTGGCAAGAATGCAGATTACAGATTTGATAACAAAAACAGGACCCACCTTCGATTCGCCAAGCAAAAAAACTCAATCGAATATGTATAAGGTTCTGGTAAAGGCTGAATAAAATGGGGCTAGCTCACAGGTGGATGCTCAAGGTTTTCCTGCTCACTGACTTCACCTGGTGACTGGCGAGTGCATTCTGGGTCTGACATGGTGACTGCAACTGCAAGGCACACTTTTTCCTAATGCCTCCCACTAGACTCGAGGATAAAGAATTCTGAATTTCCTTCCATTAGAATATCTTTAGGGCTTGATTTTACCTGTAAATCTGGGAACCGCTTAGACAAAACCGATACCTGGTCACACATGTGATCGTCAGTCGAAAGTGAAAAAACAAATGTTTCTTGTTCGTCGTATGGATCCATCTTTTAACTTGAAATCAAGGTAATTTGGGAAATATATATATATATATATATATATATATATATATATATATATATATATATATATATATATATATATATATATATATATATATATATATATCCTGCCAGTTGTTTTCTCTTGGAGACATAGTGGTTTTTATGTCATGCCCCGACTGTTGGGGCTGATGACTGTCACAGATTTCTTTATGGAGATTTCAAAATAAAGAAGGTCACTCAGGAAAAACATGGTTTACAGTAATGATATTCATTCAGAACTTGGCTAATTTTATCCCTCCATCTTAATAGAAATGTGAATAATGGCATCTTAACTTTTCAAATGATTTATGATTTGTTATGCGTAAAATAGTAAATAGTGTCGTCTTGTTAAAAATAAAAAAATGTGAAAATGGAAGTTAACATACCTTAAGTTTAAATCAAGAAAGAAGACGTAAGAAAGCCTTGAATTTTGCTATTCTAACGGCCACAGAATATCAAATACACTTCGAGATTATATGCTTCGGTGGATAAATAACGCCCGTCCTTCCAAATTATTCACTATTTCATTTGTTTTTATTCCGAGCAAACACAAGACGAGATAAGCACAGTATTCACTCTCTATGCAAATCCATTGCGACGGATTTGGTGCCATTTTTCAGTGTCTGTCGAGAGTTAAAATGATCGGATTTTTTTCCTCTTACTGCATTTTACAGCGTGGGATCTGTACGATTGTTTAATCAAGCTTTCACTGAGGACTGTGCACACACTTATTCGGGGGTATTAAAACCGAATATCGTCGATTGATCGCATGAAAGTGCATGCAGCTGTTAAGCACTGCAGGCATTCCTTCATGGATGAATAAGGCTGCGAAATTTTTGCACATTAAGATGACTGAATGCGAATGTATGTGCATGTCTTTCAGTATTTGAGTGCTCTTATGTATGTTTGTATGTACGTGTGTGTATATATATATATATATATACTGTATATATGTATAAAGGAAAGATAAGCAGATAAACGGGCAGTATACTTCTCGTTACCACGTGCTTGTTAACTTATTTCACTGTTAACAGAATTACGTATCGTTCACTTTTTGTAACTTTTTTCAGAAAAGTTTATATATATATATATATATATATATATATATATATATATATATATATATATATATATATATATATATATATATATATATATATATTATTACGTGGGTCGGTCGGTTATTTACTTTAACAGTCGATTAATTGAAGTTATAGTAGCTTGCTCTACCTAAGACCCACGTAACTCTGCCAGTTAAGGCCAAACAAAGCTCCAGCGGACAGATAATGAAATGGATAAGGTCACCAGCTGAAAACTAGCCTTACAAAATATAAGTTTATTATACAACAACCTGGATTAATTAAGTAATCTTACTGAAAACTAGTCTCGACAAAAGTAAAATGAAAGGAAATGGATTAATTACAGGAGCTAACAACAGCTCAAAATGTTAGTCCTAATCAGGACGGATACCTCAATGCTAAATGAACTGATGACAACAGATTTAATAAGCCTCTTCAGTCGCTGTTATAAAGCGGCTGAATTCAGTGAACGTTGAACTGTGGCTTCCTGGCACTGATGATGCAGACTCTTCCCCAAGCAAGAGAGAATTTCCAGGCTCAAGGTATATACACACGTCTAGAAAATAAGCATCCAGATAAGAATCTTGCACTAGAGAAAGTCTCACTAGTAATTAATTAATTACAAGGGATGAATCTTATCTCTGGAATAGTATTTTCCACACCATTGAGGAGAAGTTACGTTATTTCACTAGACAACAATGACTGCAACTAATATTTGACTTCATAAAGGGAATATGCTTTACTAGGGGTTCTTATTTAGGGACATTTTAAAAAGATGAAAATCTGAACAAGAAAAATGAGAGATTCTGTTGAAGAGAAAGAAAACTGTGGGTAATTGTTACAGCCCAACTTACCGCTAGGCTAAATAATGCAATGATCAGTTGAATTAAGCTTCCTTGGTCCCCTAGGAATAATAATTATCCCATGTGATGGAGACAAAGAGGTTGGGGGGTTTGAACAAAGAGTGCTAAGAGAAAGCACTGAACACGTCCATTTGCTATGTTAGCTGAGCTGAGAGTCACTGATGTCAGTTTGTCTTGGGTCGCGTTCTTCAAAGCTCCTCCCCCAAGCGTACTTTGGACAACGGTCGCTGGTATCATCTGGAAAATGGCAAAGACTCACCAGTACATAGGTCAAGGAAAGGTGAGTTTTAAGGACAGTATATCTAAGGTCTGGCCTAGCAAAACCATACCCCCTCCTATGAAGACTTATGAGTTTAAAATGCCAACCCTTCGGTCGATTGGCGAGCTTAGTTTAAAAACAACCCCTGCTTCTTCCCGCTCTCCTCTTTCTCATGCGAGAAATCTACGTTGTGTTCATAGCTTTAAGAGAAAATTAATTTACCATTCTACTAAGAGGCAAGGAAGAGAGGCAGAACATCAATATATAATATATATATATATATATATATAGATAATCATATATAATATATATATATATATATATATATATATATATAACTAAAGACTAGCACAACCTTGAATATCATGGAGTATGAATAGTCTCTTAAGACATTTTCTCGTTTTGACAGATAATGTCAATTTCCAGTTACTGAAAACTGTCTGTGGCAGTCACGTATTTCCATAAAATAGATAATCTACCAAACAGAATTTCGATGACCATATGAAAAAGTTGCAGAGGTTAAAGAAATGCTTGAAGATGATCATTAGCCTTCCTATCAAAGTTCGTTAGCATGTTGCCCTTGGAGGGTTCGAGTGCTGCCATGTAAGATGAAAGTTTCTTTGTTAATTTATGGCTTGGGTGAAAGGCTTGTAGTGATGTATCTGGAAAACGGTTTGCGGAAGTCGAGTTAAGTTGAGTTAAGTATACCTTAGTTTAACCAGACCACTGAGCTGATTATCAGCTCTCCTAGGGTTGGCCCGAAGGTGTCGAGAAGGTAGGAAGTTATTGTAAATGTTAATAATACATGAATATACGTAGAAGTTACACACACTCACACATACACATTATTTATATATATATATATATATATATATATATATATATATATATATATATATATATATATAGAGAGAGAGAGAGAGAGAGAGAGAGAGAGAGAGAGACAGACAGACAGACAGACAGACAGACAGACAGACAGACAGACAGACAGACAGACAGACAGAGAGGTAGACAGACAGACAGACAGAGAGGTATTTTCATATAAATGTGGTTATATGTGTACATACACATATGTATGTATTTATGTGTATACAGAAATAGTGAGTTACTGTCATAGTTAAGAAATGCTACTTATAGGTATAAATTGCCACGAACAAACAAAATATATCTAGGTTATTAAAACTAACGGAAGTCGCACACTTGAGCTATTTCGGTACTATTTAATTGTTTCTATACACGTGTAATACTAAGGCTTTTTCCACAGTTTGCTTCGGTTGTGTAGATTTTAATACAATTTATTTTCAGTTTCATAATTTTTAGCTTCTGAAGACCTGCTACGATATTGGCTAGTAATTGTCAGTTGTATTACACAGGTTGCGTGGCGTCACTATCAGGTACAATTTTCTAAGTGTGGAAGGTAGCTGGGCTACTGCTGGAGTCTCCATCACCGGCAGTACGCGAACGGCACTCATACTGAATACCATACGCAGCAAGAATGAGCACGTGCTGAACGGGACATAAGGTAAATACTGTACACTTTCATCACAAGTCCAGATTGAAATTTGTTTAAACGTTATATGCTAAAATCTTGATGAAACAGTTCTTTTCCTTGCATTCTGTGGAGAAATTCCCTTATGACATTGTTGTTAATTAGTAAATCCAAGTTAAAATCTTGTGTTGATGTTTTTCGTACGTAAATATCACAGTGTTGTTGTCTTTAGAACTGGGTTGGCAATTCTCAAGGCCGCCTGTGTGCGTAGTTAGGCAGCAGGCTGAACCTTTCTTACTAGTTTGCGTCAAAGCACTTTTTTATTTACTGTAAGTTCTTTGACTGGTTTTCTCAATTTTCCCATGACAAGTGTTTTGAGAGGCCTCTGCTGTAGGCATTTTGGGAGCTAGTGCCTTTCAACGGATCGTTTTTGTATATATAAGTTATTTCTTCACGTTTAGCAAGTCTCTCTCCCTCCACTGTCAGCTGAATCGATGCGAGACCTATTTTCGCCTCCTTTCATTTCAGGATGAGCAGTTTCCGTATTTACAGATGTTTTGCTTTTCTATAAACCGGGTATCTTTGATATATATATATATATATATATATATATATATATATATATATATATATATATATATATATATATATATATATATATGGAGCTCATTCGTATTTATTTTGGCGTCTCATTGCACTTTAATTACAATCATAATGTTACGTTTTCTAAATAATAACAAATACACTTCTTAGAATTAGAATTACTATATATTGATGAGGTGTGGCTTGGTTCTGAGAATGAGATCATAAAGGAAGTAGAAGCATTTGGACATCTGTCTGTGGAACAACAGAATCTCATGAAGGTGGGCGCACAAATGCAACAGGTAACCTTCCGTGGGACAGGTTCAGAGTTGTAGATTTGTTGGCGCACCCAACAGAAAAGATTGATACTTTGGCAGATTTATGATTCGTACTAAGTACTTGTATTCAAATTCTTGTTTGAAGTTGGGAAAACCATACTCGTGAAAGATACTGGTAGTATCTTGGTTATTGTTTTGTTTATTATCTCCCCTCGATGTCCTAAAACGTTAGGACACTGATTTCTGTCGCTTTTGTTGTTTATATATATAATACCAATGTTCTCTGTAAATTTTTCCTTATTTCTCTTCATTTACCTACCATAGAATACATGTATGTTCTGCTTTATTTTTCCCTTGGAGGAAAATACTGTATCGATAAAGTGAAAATTCTTAAAAATGCATCTGTTGTCTTTTCGATTGTTTCTGTGCTTCGGTTTCCGTAAATATGCTGAATATACCTCAGTAAAGTTCAATGATTCTTTTTAATTTTACATCAGTAAAACCTCTTTATTGCATTGATGGAAAGTTTCAGAAATAAAATTCTTTGGGTTTTGACAATTTACAGATTTAAATCAAAAAGGTAATTTAGCTTCCGTAATGGCAAACCTAGTAAAATTTCAAAACAATATATTCCAGTAGTCATGGATGTCGATTATTCTCTGCGAAAACGCTCTAACGGCCACACGAAACCTAAATTTTGAAATTAACAAAAATTCGTAATTTTTCCATAGAATTAGTCAATGGCCCAGTGCTATTGGGTTTCCTCAAAGTTGGTCTCCACGTCCTTCATACTGGCCACATATTATATTTAATTTTTCTTTCTTTCAATAAAACACAAAAAAATTGCTCTTTATATGACAAACAGTAAACCTTTAAAGTGATTTCACACATCGTGTCATCAATGATTGATTTTACCAGTGAGAGAGAGATGTTCTAGTTCTTGTCTTTGTCTTGTCTCACTGGTAAAATCAATGGAAGGAGGCCGAGAGGAAGACCTAGACAAAAGTATATGGATGGATTGGTGAGAATGACTGGATGAAGAATGTCTGCAGCTCAGTTGCTGCAGAGAGCCGGAAATAGAGAGGAGTGGCGAGCCATGATTGCCGACGTCCTTGGGGATATGGCACCTGGATGATGGTGACGGTCATCAATGATTCTCTCTAGAAAAGGAGCATGTCGGAGTAATCAAGAGGATTGACTGACTGTTACACTCTCACGGTATCTGCTACATTACAAAGGCTGGAGCTGGGCATATTTCTCATATAAATACCTGAAGAGGCACAGCTAATGAGCTCTTATTGAAGTAATACCTGTATACAAGGTATAATGAGAGACAGATGCATGACGTAAGTTCTGAACGTGATCGAAAAACTTGAGTCGTTTCAAGCTCCTTGTTTCTAATACATCATTAGAAAAGAAGGTTCCTAGTTTAAAATTAGGGAACTTTTAGTATTCTTATGTTCAAAAGGAAACTAAACCAATACTCCATCATAATTTTCCTGAAGATTATCATTCCCTAGTTCCAACGCCTTTGTTACTTTAAGTATTTATGCGTAGCGCTTGTCGATTTTCTGATTACTCTTTATCATAATTCTTTTAGTAGATGAAATCCCATAAGAAATATTTTCAATTCATTCACTACAAAAATCCTTCAATCCCGTAGAAGTGATGAAATCTCTTAAATTTTCAATGACTGTTGCGTATTAGAAATAGTAATTATTGGCGCATTTATACAGCAGAAAAAAACATTTTTTATATAGAATTATAACACTGAAACTGTTTCTATATTTAATTCAGAGCGTTTTTTGTTCCTTACGTAATTATCTACGTTATCCAAGCGTGTCAGTAACAACATTTAGTTATCAAATCCAAGTGTTTCTGGTATCAAAAGCTAATTGACACATGTTAATGCGAACGCTTGATACCGATACCTCAGTCAGTTCTATTGGTTGTTTTTCGAAATGATTTTTTTTTTAATATAATATCTATTATCTGTGCCAAAAGGCATATTAACAACAGTAGTGTTATGTCCTTGTACTGAAAAAGACTTGGGAACAAAATCTTTATTTTTGGTAAAAGTCCACCTTTCTGGCAAAAATTCTCAGTAACATTTAGTTTAAATTTCAAAAGAAATTTTTAGAATAATTCATGCTGCTCTCTATTCTTTGTATGAAACTTGGGTAATACCGTAAGTTTCCACTTTCTTTAAAGTAGTTTTTCCACACTACAAAGAATTCTTTAAAGACGATACCATGGAGCTTCCGGGCGAGACGACAAACGAATTTTAATCGTGCCCTCACGTTTGTCTTCGTATCTGCTTTCAGTCATGCCCAGACTCAATTAAAGGACGCAGTGTTTGCCGAAAGACATTTTGCCAAAGAAACCTAGCCCAGACAATTGACTTAAAATGCCAACGTCAGGCGGAAGTTGCTGCCAAATTCTCGGAAATAGTTTAATGGACTCCTTTACTCTTTTGGTCTCATATTTCCTCCAGCTGTTATGTTTTGTTTATTCTGAACAATATCTGTAGGTTTATTTGTGTTTCCACTCCACTGCATAAACGGAACACGTTTATAGTGTTTCATTATTTCTTGTTTATTTGGTTGCTGTTTTGTTGTTTCATTTGCCACCATATATATATATATATATATATATATATATATATATATATATATATATATATATATATATATATATATATATATATATATATAGAGAGAGAGAGAGAGAGAGAGAGAGAGAGAGAGAGAGAGAGAGAGAGAGAGAGATACATACGTATTTATTTTTTATACACATTCACACACACATGTACATATATTTCTGTGTGTATGTATGTTTCCTTACAATTGTGGGAAGACTTTTAGGTAGAAGTTGTATTGTTATATATTATATATATATATATATATATATATATATATATATATATATATATATATATATATATATATATATATATATATATATAATTGGAACTAATGAACACATTAGCACATATTACACTGAAATAAATTTCTGACTGACATCGGGATCGAATCTCCGTCTTTCAAATTAGAGACCAGGGCGTTACCAATTGACCCATACAGATCATAAAAGAAGTTGGAATCTAAGTACTCCATACCTGAGGTATCCCGGGCAGGCTCTGGTCTAACATACCAGCGAATTTTACGCAACATCCTGATCCAGCAGAGAGTCAGTTGGTAGCTTATCGTAAATTATATTCATAATTAATGCAAGTAATTGCTGGCTGTATAAGTCAGCAGTTTTTTAGACAATAATTCCTTGCATATATAATAGGGCGTTGTTAAGTATGTGGCCAGTATTTCTATGTAACTTCATGAAGGTCTTATTCATAGAGCTTCATGAAATGCAGACATATTAATGTTAGTCTCTTCTCTCTCTCTCTCTCTCTCTCTCTCTCTCTCTCTCTCTCTCTCTCTCTCTCTCTCTAATTACTCTCTTAAAGGACATATGAAAGTTATGTCATGATAAGAGATTAGAACATCAGACCGTTCACTGTCACCTTCTTGATACCTGACATTTATGTGTGCAACAGATTTCTCCAGTTAGCAAGTGAAACAATAAAGAACCTGAACACTAAGGAACTCAAGGAAGCTGAATAAACGTTCGTAATATCATTGTCCTAGAATTGCGTCGGTGCATAAGCTGGAGGCATGAACGTTTTGAAAGACTTAACACTGTTTAAAACAGAAAATTGCATCAGCGTTAGTGCTAGAGGACGTACAGAATCGAATTGCCTTTCCTGAATGTCTTCATTAAAGTATCCTTAGATCTAAACTAAGTTAAAGAAAGTGAAGGAGAAAATTAAGGATCACAAAATATCGAAAGGGATTGTACGTAACAATAAAAACGAAATTAAATATCTGAGAATGAAATCTGACGTCAAAAGATTTGATTTGTCCGGAGGCTGCAACTGACATTAAAAAAAGGGTTTATGACCTTTCGGTTGCAAGAACCAGCTGAGGCCAGAAACCTTTCAATGAAGAATTGGCCGTCGAAATAAAAGTGCCATAGCGAAAAATACTTTATCTGGGTCGAAATGAAAGTGGCAATGCGAAAAATACTTCGCCATCTGGTACCCGTTTCTTTTATGAGCCCTCATTCACACACACACACACATATATATATATATATATATATATATATATATATATATATATATATATATATATATATATATACTGTATATATATACATATGTATATATAATATTATATGTGTGTGTGTGCGTAGAGAGAGAGACAGAAAGAGAGAGGGAGAGGGAGACTGTACTGTAACGAACACTCGTTCATTCACTTTATGGTAAAATCTTTGAAATTTAAAAAGAAAGTACTGAATAAATCTTTCTCCAGGGGGATTAATCGCAAACTGTTTAAACGACGTAAATTGGTGCACAATCAGTTGCATTGCCAAGGAGTTGTAGTTTCAAATTAAGCCAGCGTGGTGCCGGCCCGGGTTCTTATTTTTGGCCAGTATGTAATCGGCAAGGAGAAAATGGTCATGTTTACATGTATCTGAAAATTTCACTTGCATCTGGACCGTCATATGTTTGCGTGAGATAACATGAATTATTTTCTTCCTCGGTGATGTAAGGAATCAATCATTAGCCTTAGTTTTCCAGCCAGTGTGGGTTCGAATCTTTCTATGGAGGGAGAACTTTTTTCCATACTTTTACTTTGGGAGTCCGATGCTTTCAGTGGAACCAAATTAAAAAATTATATGTAAAGAGGAGGATTTGCAAAATCACTGTCACCATTTTAACTTTAAAAGCGAGTGATTTGACAAATAAAACCTATATATTTCGGCCAAACAGCCATATGCGTTTGACAATACTTGAATAAAGATGGATTTTTTTCGTGTATTGAAAATATATTTTAATTTAATTGATTTATAACGTACATATTAGCTGAATTAATTTCTAATCATCCTTGGTGGTAGGGTAGATTAAACCAAAAAACATATATTCCGCTCACCCATTCCGTTTGAACCTTACCTTCATGCAGACAAACCTTACACATTCTGAGTCAGCCACTCATACCACATCTCATTTAAAATTCCATTGACTTCATGTAATTTTTAACCACGACATCTCGTAAAATTCCATTGACCATGTAATTTTTCCTTAACCTTCCAACTTTAACCACGACATCTCATGTAAAATTCCATTGACTTCATGTAATTTTTCCCTTCCTTAAACTTCCAACTTTAACCACGACATCTCATGTAAAATTCCATTGACTTCATGTAATTTTTCCCTTCCTTAACCTTCCAACTTTAACCACGACATCTCATGTAAAATTCCATTGACTTCATTGACTTCAAGTAATTTTTCCTTCCTTAACCAATTTTCCAATCTCATGTAAAATTCTACTGATTTTATTTTTGACCTCAACGGTCAATCCCATCTCATGTAAAAATATCATCAACTTCCTTAACTTCCAACTTTAATCCATTCCACTTCAGCATCATTCAGCTCAACACTTTTTATCTGACCTCAAGGTTTCATCAAAACTAATCCTCAGCACCATTCAGCTCAGCTTATCTGCAGTTTCTAAATACTCAGGGCTGACTTTCTCCTTAGAGCGTTACATCTCTGTATGGATCCATATTCTCATCAACTTTTCTATCTCCGGATTAGTTTCTTTGTAGAACAATATTATTAATCCTGAAGTTCTTTCTGCGCCTTCCTCCCCTTCCCATACCTTGCCCTTTCTTAATACACATGGCTTCGTTTCTCTCGCGCCTGCCACTGGCTTATCTTGTTCTACTCTTTTATTTCTTTTCTCCATCTTACATTTCGTTCGCCATCACGTTGTCGTGCAGCGTTAACTGTTTCTTTCTCTCTGGTCATCTTTTATAAACACACACACACACACACACACACACACACACACACACATACATACATATATATATATATATATATATATATATATATATATATATATATATATATATATATATATATATATATATATATATATATATATATATATATAATATACATGAGATCCTGGGTATCGAAAGTGTGCATACTTTTCGACGACGACAGTCATTAGAAAGTCATTTGACCGACATTTCCATTAATTAGAGAGATGCTGACGATTGCTGACAATCGAGACGGTTGGAGGAATCTTTGGAAAGAGAATGCCCTTATGGCGAGTGTGCTGTTAATTAATGGGAGTGATTTAGGAAAAGCTTAGTTTAATGGCAGAAAAGAAACGTTTAGTCAGTAGCGTCGATTTGAGAAATGATATATATATATATATATATACAGTATATACTGTATATATATATATATATATATATATATATATATATATATATATATATATATATATATACATACATATATATATATGTGTGTGTGTTTTTTTGTAGAGTATATGTGTCTGCGTATACTCAGCAGTTATGAGTGCTTAACCACTCTTACCTGGTTTCCTGTCCCGCTATATACATAAGTATTCAGCGTAAGCATTTGCCTCTTAAAAGAACCGTACTGCATAGAAACATAAATCTCCTCAACCAACACAGAAATCAGAATTGTGGTTCAGTCAGCCACAAATTTACAAGGAGACAAATAGTAAGGATCGATTTTTAATCCTACCGTAAGCTTTGCATAAGTTATGGAAAAACTTTTCCGGTTGCCCCATAAGAAAGAGCGAGATAAGGATAAATCCAGGGAAAATTGTTTCCTTGTATTCTTCCGGATAGTTTCTGTAATATCCCTCTTCAATTTTTCCGTGTGTTGAAAAGCACTTTTGAATTATTACAAGTTTCTCAGAAATGTTGAATTTGTAGCGCAACGGTCGTTTGCAAATTATTGGTAGGAAAATATCACCCTTTATCCAGTTCTTTCATGTAGGAGTCATCGCCATCTTATTCATCTTTGTTATTCTCAATGCCATTATTATTAATCTTGAACGAGTTTAGAAATCATATTATTACATACTGCATTAGTTACCATGTAATTTTTATTAACCTAATTATCCTCGTTAAATTAGTTTACGTTTTAAATGGATTCTGCTGCAAACACACTAATGTTATTTTTTGTATGTTAGGGAGAAACATTTGTATTTCTGCTAACTGTAAATTTAGTGCCTGCTTTGTACCTGAAATCATCGTTATTTGATTATACCTTCTTAATGTCAGGTGGCAATATGAATTGAATTTTCGTTATTTTTCCATTTTTTACGTATTTAAATATTTATTCCAGTTTCTTACGAAGTCAGTTGTTTTATTTACACTATAACTAAACAAGTCATTGACTCGGAATACCGGCTAGTCTGAAACATGTTGTTCTGCTAAATTAGACGCGAATTGTGAAACAATATTAAGTTTTTTTTTATGCATATGTGTATGGACACAAATAACGCAAATTTATATATAAATAAGGAAAGAAAGTAAGATTCGCTATACAGTGATCATTTTTTCATTTAGTTACATACAGTCTCATCATAATCTGCTTTTGAGTAGTTCATAGACATGAATAACATTGGCTTAAATTTTATTAAATAATATATATATATATATATATATATATATATATATATATATATATATATATATATATATATATATATATATATATATATATATTATATATATATACACACAAACACACACACACATACATACATACATATATATATATATATATATATATATATATATATATATATATATATATATATATATATATATATATATATATAAATTTCTGAATGAGAGTATCCCCAAGATAGCGGGAAGGAAGAAATACAAAACTCATACAGGGAGAGAGAGAGAGAGAGAGAGAGAGAGAGAGAGAGAGAGAGAGAGAGAGAGAGAGAGAGAGAGAGAGAGCAATTGGGGAAAGATGGTCGGAGGACTCAGGGATGTCTTCTATTCCCAGAACGTAACACAGAAACTTCGGCACCGGGTTATCAAACTTGTGTAGGATGAATTCCTAAAAGCTCTTGTCAGTTGTCTCTGATCGGCTATTTGCCTAAGAACACCAAACTCGGGGAAAAGTTTCGCCCAGCATTTCGTACCATTTGCCCTCCTTCCATATTGGGTTTTCTTCCTTTTATTTACTAGCCATGCTCTTCCGGGGTGAAATTTATATTAAACAAGTAAAAAATGAGCCGAAGTTTCTTCGGCGCAGTCGAGTTTTCTGTACAGCGTATAATGGCCCATGAGACTTTTCAGCCACAACCCGGTGGTGACCTGTGTTGTTGGCACCTACAGCGGTACCAGACGCACGATCATGGCTAACTTAACTTTAAATGAAATAAAAACTACTGGGCTAGAGGGCTGCAATTTGGTATGTTTGATGATTGGAGGGTGGATGATCAACATACCAATTTGCAGCCCTTAGCCTCAGTAGTTTTGGAGATCTGAGAGCGGTACGGACAGACAAAAAACAGACAGAAAACTAAAAACAAAGTTGTTCTGTGAAAAACTTATTCTTACAACGTCGTACTGAATGTTCTCAAATATTTATTTCTTTCATTTGGTATTGTGGACTACTGACAACATGAAATTTACATTTAGCATTTGACTTTCTTTTTTTGGCCTTTTTAGCTATAGTAAGTTTAGGTGTCGGTGTATTTTATTAAGATGTAATAAGAGTCAATCAGCCCCTGAAATTTTCCCTAAGAAAGCTATAACTTGCAGTGTTACTTCACTGATGTCTGACTTCTGTATCCTTATTCACATTCTGAGAGTACTACTGAAAGCAAAGACGGGAAGACTTGAAGGTATATTGTTACAAAGTGAAAGAAACATGTTGGACATTTACAGCTTCACAGTGCAAAACAAGCTTTGCAGTTTTACTGCCACGAGCCATGTTGTTTCAGGTCAGTCGCAGGCTGCTTAAGCAGACAGACATTTATTTCCAAATAACAACAAGTAATAGATACTTTCCCTACTAACCATGAAGCTGTTGCTATCAACTCCAACCTTTCTGATAACACTTAGATAATACATTATCGTATGTCGCCAAAAACTAGGTAGTTTGTTAAGATTCCTCGTCTCTATATTGTTAAGAGTCCTCCTCTTATAGAGACGATGGCGTCTGTTCTAAATGCTAACATACATTTGTTTCATCAGTCTTCATCTTTGCGATGATGGTGCTTCAAACTGTGGTTTTCATGTTTTTTTTTTTTCCAGCAATAGTAATTATGATGTCAGATATCGCAGGACAAAATCCTGTTTATACATTTTTCAGAAGCACTGTTTCAATAAAGAACTCCTATTAGTGCTTATATTATATATATATATATATATATATATATATATATATATATATATATATATATATATATATATATACTATATATATGTGTGTGTGTGTGTGTTTGTAGGATCTTGGATAAATTTGCAAGGGAAATTTCAACAATATCGGCTGCTCATGCGTTTACACAAAGGATAAATTAGCAGCACGTCGAACTCCTACACGCTCTGCAGCATCCATCTCGATTTTATTTATGGGAGGCACTCGTGCTGTTACTAAATATTAACTTCCTTCCTTTCCAGCGCTTTTCACTTTAGCTACCCTGTACTCTGGATATTTTTTCCTCTTCCCTCATCAGCACTTCTAAATCACATGCTCTTATAACTAAGTTATCAATCATATAAGTTTTCCACATAGTAAGCCACCTCTAAAACAGCCTTACAGGTTATCTTACTCCATATACGCTATGAAAGCGCCCATCTTACAACCGTTTTCCTTTCATTCACATTCAAAACTACATTTCACTTCATGAAAGAGAGTCAGTCAAACAATACTTTCAAACATTTCTACCCATTTGCCCCCCCAAAAAAACATTTCATTTTGAGTATACTAATGAAATGGAAAAGGTCAGTATAAATGAAGGGGAAGATAAAGCATAGAATAAAGTATTTTCAAAGGAAAGATTTTATGTGGCTCTTGATATGAAGTTAATGTTATTTGTTTTGTGAAGTAATGCAGCAGAATTGAAAATAACATACAACTATATGCATAAATAAGAGAATACAGAGAATTCGACTATTTATCATCTCTAATTAAGAAAGTGACTCTCGTTGCAGTGACAATCATAAAAACGCTCGCAAAACTCCCTTTTATAGATCTCTTAATCAGCGTTATGCGAGAAAATAAAGAAAAAAAGACCAAAACCTTGAAATAGCGCCAGAGGTTTGATTTGTCCTGGAAATGTAACGGACGTAAAAGAAATGGAATTAGGACCAGGCCCATTGCCTCCAGTCCCACGACCAGTTACAAGGTACAGCCGAGGTACAAGGTCTCCCCTCGAAAGGTTTTTTTTTTTTTTTTTGGAAAGAGACGAAAGGAACTTTTGTACATCTGGAGCCGGACAAATATTTAGGAGGAAGTTACTGGCAGTCTTCCTTTAAACACTGAATCGGTGCTGCATCCTCATTTGTTTGCATTAAATGCAGAAGAAACTGCAGCCGGACTTGTTTTGTTTGCCTGCAGAATGACCTCAGCATTTGCACGTTGGTCTGTTCACACGCGTTGTTCTTTGCCTGTTGCACGTCTCTGCTTCAGACACCTTTCGTTTCTACGAAACTTCTCAGTCTTGCACTTTCCGGGTCGCCCTTTCTTCCCTGCTTCCGAGATTTTGATGATCGTAATCACTCCATTTTCCCTACCTCCACAAACCACTTTTGATAGCCTAATACTTTTTATCATAATTTATTATTCTATATATCTAAAGGCCCTCATTCACCAGCTGGATGGTAACACCAGGACTTATTTACCGAACTTCAAACTCTCACTTTCTCATCCTTTCTTTTATCACCATCTCTTGTACACTAATTTAACGTTTCAGTGGAATTTTTTATATCTTCGTTACTTGTCTTACAATGTGACACAATCCTTGAACTTAACATATTATCCAAAAACTTCATTGTTCATCCTCTCTTACACCATCCATATTCACATTACCATTACACATTCATTATATATCGTCTATTATGCACATGTTTTGTACATACAGTCATTTTCAAATATTTATATACGAATACTTCAGGTTTTACACTACGGGTCCTAGATTTTATAATACTTCAACAACATTGAAAAATAGCCTATGGCTCTTCTTGCTTGCGATGTGGCCTTAAGAAATCATACAGAGTTAGTAAGGATATTAGTGACAAGGAGCATTTCAGAACTTTTAAATAAATTTTCTAGAATTTTTTTTACAAAACCAATATACATAAGTGAAAGGTACAATAAAGTAAAAATATCAGAATTCCTGGGAAGCCACTCAGCTAAGTTAAGATACTTTGGAAAGTACCAGTTATAAAATGGAGATATTTTTTCCGAGTTATTTTACAAAAAAAGAACTTGTAAAACACAAAAATCCAAATTTTACCTGGTTCTTTAACTTTCAAAAATAGTCTGTAATCTGCGGTGATTTTTCCATTATCCTCTCATTTCAAGAAACAAAACAAAAGCAAAAATGATATTTTATTCAAGTTTCTCAGACGAGGTCGAACCATTTTGTAAGATTTTTAAGGAATTTAGAACATCTGGTTTACGCATTAATAACAAAGATATCATAGGCTCCCTGACTCTTATGTTATATGCTGTATATATATATACATATATATGTATGCATATATATATCAATATATATATTTTATATATATATATATATATATATATATATATATATATATATTATATATTTATATAGCTTTTTACTAAGAACATGGGAATCATTTTTAATAAAAATCTTCCCTATTTTCACACTTTGTGGGAAATTTTCTCTTTCTTTTTTTTTATTAAACGATATACAAGAGGGCATCATAATTTCGATTCCTGCCGCCGGTTTTCTTGAAAACGTTAGCAAATTTTTATTTTCCAATGTGTCAATATTGTTTTAATTTCCAAAGCGTCCATTTTCCTTCACTTATTCTCCTTTTCTCATTCTTATCTCTCCGCTGCACTTTTTAAATAATGAAACCAAGGTGAGATGTCTTTTATTCCAGTTTCTCCTACGTGATCGAACCATTTTAATGGGATTTTTTGGATTAAACCTTTTAACACAACAACGGGCTCCCCCCAGAAAAAAGGCAACAGATTGCTTGCTCAATCACTTTCTAAAACGTTCGGTTGTATTATGGTCGTAAAAGCTGTTTCGAACGGGAATCATTTTTATAGTCATCTATATATCTGTATTGGACGGTTTGTCTTTTTTCGATAATTTTCTTTTAATTAAATATGCATCTTCGGCTACTCGATGTTTATGGTAAAATTCATTGCTTTATAATACGATTGGGTACAGCTACTATGTAAGATTCTTTCATAGGTTGCAATTGAATTCACGTATTTTATATTAATGAGAACTTTTCATTAGTTTATTCCCCTACTTACAATGCCATCGATCCATAACTAGTCACATAAATGATAGTTTGGCTTTTTACATCCTAAAACTTGTTTGGATTACCTTTCATTTCATCATTGATAAATGCAGCACTTAAAGGATGAATATCTAACTTATTTCTTTTCGTTCCTGAATATGTGGCAAAAACTCAGGACTAGTTAGTCCCTGACGAGAGATAACAAATTTTTTCGATCCTCTGCCTACAAGACTTGGTTGAAGACAACCAAGATGCTGTACTGTCTGGTGTGGGCTTTACGGTACTACCTGCACAGAGGTCGATATCTTAAATCTGAATGTCGACAATTGCTTGTTAGTATTGGAATGCTGTAAAGGAAATATCCAATTATCACGTTCGGGCTTCGAGATGTTATCAAGTGGGCTTACAAGTCACTGGAATGGAGGGAGATTCTGTATCCGCACGAAGTCAGGTTCACTGCTTTGTATCCAGAGATCAGGCGTCACAAGTACTAAGGGAAGGTGTCTAAAACTGCCCAACCACTTTTCCGTGAGGGAGGTCACCAACATGTCTTTGCATACTCTGTCCTTAGGACCTGTCGTGGCTGCTCAGGAAGTATACCGGCCTGAGAATCGCAGTCTAAACTAATATTTACAGTGGTTAAAGACAAGATGGAAGAGATTATGTCTGGTATTCTTTCCCTCTTGCTATCTGGTTCCGTCCAGCGGACAACAGCTGTGTTCTCGCTGGTCGTGCAAGATGCAGGTTAGTTTCTTGATAGAGCAACCGTTCCTGACTTTTAGTAGTCAGCAGATGTGATTTCCTCCATCTCATTTGTAACAAGAAGGTTGACAGATGGTAATGCATAGTTCCTAGAATCCGTAATAATATCCTGCTTTCAGAGCTGCTCTGGTACAGGCCACTGCTATCCTAGAAACCACAATGCAAGAAAGTATGAGTGGTTACAGGAGCTACCCTTTCTCTGCTTACATACATGACCTGGAAATTGACATTTCTAGCTAGGGCTTCAGCACCAGCCGTGATCACTGGACCGTGCCTCCCACTTGGGTAGTTTGTATTTTTAAGAACATTTTGCAAATGTTTAAGATAATCTGCCTTTTCTTGATGCACGAGCTTGAAATCTTTAACAAATTCCACCTTTAACCAAAACCACATGTGTTTGTTGCTGAAAGAGGACGTTGTTACTGAGTGAAGGGTTGGCCCCTTACCCCTTCCTCGCCTGCCGCTAGTGCAATACCTAATTACTTAGCTTCAAGACCGAATCAGCTTTCTAGGAGTGTATATCCATATAAACGACTTTAGCTTCGATTCTTTTGGAAAAATGCTGATTAGCTTAAAATATTTCTCGCTGTATTTAATTTTCACCAAATAATTTTCTCATAGTGTTTTTCTTGGTAAAAGGAAATGTGGCTCAAAATTTCGCTCTTGGAATTTTAAATAATGACCCTGATATAACTTATTTTGAACCCTTGTTCATTTGTAGCAGAAAAATTAATTTACATAAATTTATCAATAAATCAGTCAGAAAGGTCAGGTTTCTGTCTTGTACTACTGTTCGAATATTGTTTGTATAGCCTGCGGATTTGGACTATTTGCATGACTGATAAATTATTCTTTGAGAGTTCCAGTGGAAAGAGGCTTCATAATAGTATTTTTAGTGTCACATATTCTAAAGGTTTTTATGGCAGAGCAGCTACAAAAATACCACTGTACATTTTAATTCTCTTCACTACCATTACAATATTTCTAGCACCGAGATTAAGTACAAAAGTTGAATTCAGTTAGTTATTCTTCCAACCTTGATGGTTACCTGTTTACTTCAGTTTAATGAGTTCCCTTGTTTTCGTCTGAATTCAAGCAGGCTATTCCTTAAAAATTAGATACAATGAAAAATAAGTAAAAAATTCGAAGTTTCCGAAGTAATCGAGTTTTCTGTAGAGCGTATAATGCTGTATGAAACTCTCGATGTGCCTCAGTATGAAACTCTCAGCCACAACCTGGCAGCACTCAGTTGCTCCCAGATGGGGTCAAGTGAAGATGCGTTGCTATTGGCACCTGTAGCTGTGCCAGACGCACGATCCATGACCAAACTTAACCTTGAATAAAATAAAAACTACTTAGGCTAGAGGGCTACAATTTGATATGTTTGATGACTGGAGGATGGATGATCAACATACTAATTTGCAGCCCTCTAGCGTCAGTAGTTTTTAAGATCTGAGGGCGGACAGAAACAGTGCAGAAGAACAGACAAAGCCATCACTAGTTTTCTTTTACAGAAAACTAAAAAGAAACAGAAAGATATAGAAGTAAATAAATTCGAGGTTAAACCGTGGTCGTCTGTACTCCTTTAGGTGTGACATTTGCGTTTCAGCTTTAACTCGGGATATTTTCTTTGGCTAATTCATCACGGCTGATGTGCTGTCGTGGTAGTAATAGGATTTTCATGTCTGGCGCGATTGTAAGGAAGATTTTTTTTTTCTTTGTCTTGATTTGAAAAGACGTTAAGAGTTTTCATATAAATGAATCAGGAAAGTATATTATTCATCTTTTACAGTATATCTGTTTAAACTTTGTGTAAGAAACCGTGAATTCTAAAACGAAAAAAAGTTACACGTGGTAATATTAGTTTTCTATCCTAACGGTAATCCAAATAACCGTTTGTCTGTCATTAAAACAAAGTAATTTTTTGTTTATTACACCTGATATGATTAATTTTCGGGTTAAACAATACAGATAAGGAAGAAGTTTACTTTTCGACCTACAGTACATTTAACTTGTGTAAGAAAATAATCAAGTTATTAATTTTCCTGTCCTTATTTAATTTAAATACCAGTTATTTATTCAGCTTATACATCATAATTACAAACCACTGAGCCTTTCCGCGGTGTTAGTGATATTTCATTTGTTCTTCCATGTCTAAGCGTAAGATCAAATGCTCATTGTTCAGTTTTCAAAGGTAATTTAAGGCATTGTAGGTTGAAATAAGAATTCATGGTTTGTTACGTAAAATATACTAAAACGACAAACATCCTTTGCTCCCTCTTCACCTGACGTAGCTGTTTCCGTTCGCAACACTAGACAGGTTGCTGCAGCACCGTGTAGGTCTAGCATCAAGTTTAATAGCACTCCGTTTGCCAGGAGTTTTATCTGGGCTACAACTAAAATGTTCAATAGTTTGCCTAGTGCAGATGTAGAATCTTGTGGTCTCTAAGAATTTAAGTTAGAGGAAAATTCATTCCTGCTCTCTGCTGACGTCTCTAAGTTCAGGTGTATCAGTTTTATTGTCTGTTCCCCCAAATTCATTTATTGATCACATTTTCCTATATCTTGTGTCTCTCTGCGGGTTGATTTCCCTTTGGAACCGTCTTAAATTTAGAGACTGCTGACTCTGTCCATGAGGTGTTTTCAGCCGAAGATTGTGAGAAAGAGAGGAAATTATGACCTTATGATTATGCAAAACTTCCCACTTACGTTGGTTTCTTCGAGTGCAAAAAATCAAATGATTATGCGATTACTTGCATTCTTGACTGATGAATGCAGCATTTTCAGGTTTTAAAACTTTTTTCTTCAAGAAGAGCCTGTTGAAAATGCAAGATATTTGCCCTTGTACTTATTTGTATTCGTACATAGTAATGGGGTTGAACAAGTTTAGCAATGCAGTCACATTATTATGAACATGGTGGATATCTTTACATGTATATATTTTGCATATGTGCTCATTTTTTCATTGTCAATTTTTATGATTATGCTAATTATGTATATACATATTTGTTCTTGTTATGTAGAGATTAGTGCCCAAAATGTTAATAATATTACGTAAATTATTCGGAAAAGATGTGGAGAAAAAGAGAAGTCATTTGATGAAATTTTATGTAATTATCTAGACATAGAAACTCAGTTAACTGATGTCCATGTCGACAAACACCAATCTTTACCATGTTGTAATGCTAAACGAGAAGTTATGTAGATATTGCCACTAGGGCAGCATTATGTTACTAATGATGCGACATCAAAGTATTCACTGCACAGAATTATCCGCTTTGTACTGAATAGAAATTATTGGGCATTATTCTGTCTGAATGGCATACGTAAACTTAATAACCTAAAACAAGACCAGTTTCAGTATTACCTGGCATCCACTGAAGTATTTGATAACAGACACGGAGAATTTGCTAATACGCTTAATATTTTCATTTAACAAGAGAAGCATTTGTAATTGTGTGGTGCATTTTCACTGAAATAAATGAAAAGGAGACGGTCATTATCGTAGCTGACATCCAAGGTTATTGAAAAGAGCACTCAGTCGAATATAAAAATAAATATACTTTTAATATGTTATCTTCTGACACTTATTTATTGGAACCATTGCAGAGAGCATTTGTGATGCCAAAAAACTTTAGTCAGTTCGAAGGATGATGTCTGAGCTCGTGATGAGAAAGTTTGTGAGAGAATGGATTTTTTTTTTTTTATAGTGAAGAGACTGAGACGTTGATGGGTGCGTTAATCAAGGTCGGTGTTTGCAATAAAAGTGTGTTAATGGACTTTTCTTTTCTGCCTGTAGCAGAAATGAGCCATGGAAGAGGATTGTGGTTGTTGTGGAATTGTTTCATTATTATGCTGGAAGAGATGTAGGGAGGGTAGGGGCACTGGAATAGAATTCAGCTTTAAAAGATTATGAAAGCTGTATTAGGCTTAGGAAAAAAAGATAGTACTTTAGATAGAAAAGTGGGAATGATAATAACAGGCCCTGACCTCAGTACAAGAGCGAACCCGTATCTTTGTTAAAGGGAAATCTTGGTGCTGCGAAACCAATGAAAGATAGGTCTTTTCTGACGTTACATCATAAAAACTAAACTTTTTAGGCCTTTGGGAGAGGGAAGCCCTTTATAATTGATGAAAATGAACTAACACTAATATTACATTAATCCATTGCTCAGTCTGTCTTGAACTACGGTTTATAAAATGAAGTTAAGTAGACATAAATGCTTAGTAATTCTGAACACAACGCAAACAGTTCCCTGAATGATAAAAAAAAGTATACTTTTCTTCCAGAAACGAAAAAGTTGTGTTATTGAGACAAATACAATGGCACCCAATGACTGAAAAATTTAAGACTTGCGCCTTAGATGTCAATCATTTGATATCAGATTTAGCATGGGAAACAAACATGTTTCCTTTCCCATAATGATTTCATTACTGTTTTTTATTTCTTTCTTTATGGATGATAGAAACTCCATAAAGACTGAAATTCCATACTAACGAATCATCATTCAACGTTTATCATCAAACTGTTCGTCTTAAGGAAGACTTCAGTTAAATTGTGCAACTTCTATAAAACAAGGAAAAGGGAAAAAATGACAAACGGTTGAGTGGCCAGTGGCATTTCTAGTTTTGTGAGTTTTTTTCCATCCTCCACCTTTAAGCCATGGAAATATTTTTTCTTTCTCTTTTCAACACATGTGATTTTGTGTTTTTGTAGGTGGATGTTATAGCCCTCATTTTTCCTCCTTTATCTTGCCAATCTCACTTTTTTCCCATGGAGGCTGGGGCCACGGCTCGATAAGGAAGTTTGGTTACCGTTAAACCGCCTTGCCATAAAAAAGAAAGATTGAAATGTCTTGAGGTTTTCGACGGTAAGCAGTCAAGGGAACTTACCTGAGCTTTGGGTTAAGCATTTGCTCTTGGCTTCGATATTCACTTATCCTTAAGGTAAAGTACTGATATTTAAATCAAGACATAAAAAGTTAAGTATACCTTAGTTTTACCAGACCGCTGAGCTGATTAACAGCTCTCCTAGGGCTGGCCCGAAGGATTAGACTTATTTTTACGTGGCTAAGAACCAATTGGTTACTTACATTATAGCGAGGAATGAATTTCTATCACCAGAAATAAATTCTCTAACTCTTCATCAGCCGGCCGGGGAATTGAACTCCTGCCCATCGACTGACAGTCCGCAACCGACTCACCCAACGAAGAGTCTCAAGACATAAAACATACATTTGATTTCATTATATCCGAAGGACAAATTAAATTAGGAACCTCGAAGACTTGTTATAGGAACTTGAACACGTGACATTTCTTTACTGAACGTAGCGCGCGGAAACCCTCAGTACTGAATCTAACTTTTGGTAAGAAACATCTGTAATTGTAAATATTTTTTCTATGAAACATCGCAACTACATGTTTTGCGGCCAAGGAAATTCTGGTATCGCAGCTCATGATGATTCAAGTTCAGGAAAGTAGGCGATAATGACTTTTTCCTATCACCACTGTTTTAAGTGTAAGTTCCTTATCGAAATTTTAAGAGTGGCCTGTTTATTACGAATAAATACATTTTATTTTAAATTTTTTTTTTTTT
Source organism: Macrobrachium rosenbergii (assembly GCF_040412425.1). Lineage (NCBI taxonomy): Eukaryota > Metazoa > Arthropoda > Malacostraca > Decapoda > Palaemonidae > Macrobrachium > Macrobrachium rosenbergii. Next base: position 8,033,646 of record NC_089760.1, on the reverse strand, counting down.
GGGGGGGGTTTGTTTAGAATGATTGAGGATGTAAATTATAAGCAAATGAATTAGTGACTTGAAGAAATAACCATCTAATGACCTCTGGCTCTTCCCATAACATCTGAATTCTTATACTTTCTCAATTTGATATATTTCTCAGTGCACAAACTGACAAGTACAGATGCAGAGAGAGAGAGAGAGAGAGAGAGAGAGAGAGAGAGAGAGAGAGAGAGAGAGAGAGAGAGAGAGAGAGAAGGGGCGAGGTGGAGTTCAGTTTCTTTTAGATTTTAAAAAGTTCCTCCTTTTGACAATTATTACAAAAAGTGTCAAAGATTTTATATGGTCAGTTTACAGTAGTCTTTACATAAATATGTCTGAGAGAAAAGGGGTCAAGGAAATGGAAAAGGGAAAATTTATTATTAGCAATAATAAACAACGGTAACGGAAACGCCTCCAGCCCAATATATAAACATTAATAAAAATCAACAAAAGGTTTTTTGGAAGTGCAAGACTTTTTTTTACATGAACGTGATACAGAGGTATACCTTTTCCAGGATTACGTAAGCCGCTTATTTCTTCTTAATCCTTGATTACTGGATAATGTTATAAAGCCAAGCTTTTCTGACACTAGGTGAATGCGAGACGTAATTATCAATAATACCCAGCTGTAAATGATATTAAAAGATTTTACACTTTTAATATCATTGCAGTGAATACAAAGGAAATCGTTAAGGTTGTTACTATTACATAAGAGATTCTTAATAATAACGAAGATTCTTTTATGTTCACAATTCAATTCTGAATATATAAAAATTAAAGTATGTGGGTTGGAAATAACGCAGTGAAGATTTTGTGAATTATCTTTAGATATTAGATATTCTGGATTATCGGATACACTCAAGCCAAATGCATTTCGATCAGGAGTTCCTCCATTTTATGTAACGTTATATGCATAAAATATCCAAATTGTTAGCGGCCTAACTATCTCCCTTTTTAACCCGCATATACAAACTTCGTGGAACATTAAAGATGCCTGCTACTTAAAAATGCCTATCAAAAATTTAAAATTCTTTAGATTGGACACAGAATCGGACAAACGATATTTTAAGCTGTTCTGGGTGTACGCTAAAGCCATGTGATGACCATTTTCCGATAGGTTTAGAGAAAACTATCAGATAATCAGCTACATTTTCTTTTATTTCAATGGTAAATTATTCAAAGAAAACTGTGGATGCAATGTTGAAAGCTCCTGTCTTCCCTCTTTGCATATCCATACATGGAATATTTCGCTACAGACATAATAAACATCATAAAACTCCCTAACTAGCCATTGCATTCGCCACCTAGAGTTTACCTTCCTTTATCTGGATGCAATATGCAAATATTGTGAAAGTTTTGATAACGGGCTAAAAAAATTAGGAATCTTCTAATACTTTTTGTTAAAACCTGAACTCACTGGTTCCTAGTATCGAATCGTGATAGAAGATAAGGTCATTTTCCTGGACATAATAATAATGACGTATATAACGATACCCTAATCAGAAAGCCTGTTTTTTTTCAGTTTAATATTATAGTTTTTTTTCTGGAAATACAACAGCGCTATAAGGCAATTGCAAGCATGTGAATTGAGGATCTTGGTATCAAGGATGCCAATTCTTCTCCAAACAAGAGGGTGGCCAGGTCCAAGACATGCACAATTCTGGAAGAGACGTATCCAGAAAACATTTCAGTATCATAAAAACTCTTACAGGTCATTAATTGACTGCAAGGGATGAATCTTAGATCAAGAATATTACTTTAACACCATGGAGGATAATTTATGTAATTCTACTAGGTAACAATAATTGTACTTAATATATTTGATTTCATAAACAGGATATGGTTTTGCCAGGATTTGCTTAGTCAGTGACTGTTTAAGAGAGGGAAACTTGAAACACGAAGGTGAGAGATTAAGTTGAAGGGAAAGAGAACTGAGAGCAATTATCACCTCCAGACTTATCACTGGAATAGATAATGCAGTGATCAGTTACATCAAAAGTCTTTGGTCCATTTGGATGGCAATTCTTCCCCCACACTAGAGACTGAGACAAAGGTTAAGTGGGCTCCTGAAACACATCAGGTTCCGTTGGATGTTACTCTGCATCTGATCTTTGAAGCTTGGGGGACCTTGGTTTGCCACTGGTCTCGGCTCCTCCCGGAAGCCAACTTGGTGTGGATGCAGGTACCGTCTGTAAAATGACAAAAAACTCGCCAGTACAAAGTTCATAGAAAAGTGAGCTAAGGTTGGTCCTAGCAAAACCTATCCTGTCTGATATCCCTCTAAACTGAAATTCCTACCCCTTATGATGGTTGGGATCGGGTCAAAACAACTCCTGCTCGCTTGCTTCTGCATACATGGTATGCCCTCTTACTTTAACAGACAAAGAGCTTTTATATTCCGATTAAAGCAAGGAAGGGAGGTCGAACTGCTAATCAAATATTTATAAAAATATATATATATAATAAAATATTTATAACAATATATATATATATATATATATATATATATATATATATATATATATATATATATATATATATATATATATATATATGTGTGTGTGTGTGTGTGTGTGTGTGTGTGTGTGTGTGTGTGTGTGTTCATTTAGTTACAGCTAAAATAAATCTTTTATTGTCCTGCGGACTTTGTATAATTATAGTGTTGCAGGTGAGGGCACGTCCGCTGCTGAGTGTTTGCCCATACCAATTTTCGTCAGCTGTTGTATTGATTCATGTTATTGAATGTATGTATGTGAATCTATGACTTTAAATACTTTCGTCCAAAAGCAAACGAAATATATATCCTTCAATTAGACTACTTCTCTTCTGTGTTTGGTCAAGAGGAAAAACCCTGTTAACACATTTTTACTTTGCTGTCAGCAATCTAATATAATTTTCGCGTCGTACCCGGAGGTGTTTTTTTTTTTATGTTTTTGTCCAATACTGTGCCTCGGGAGAAAATTGGAGGACTTTTTCTCCTACCTTTTTCATCTGTCTCTTTCATTAATTTTGTTTCTTTTGCTTTAGTTTTTTGCCTGCACCCCGAGTGCGTGCTACGGCATAAGGATTTAATACCGAAGGTAATAACAAGGTGGAGAGGTCCCGGTCTTTCATATTTAAGAGACGTCAAGATATATATCATTCTCTCTTATATGCTGTATGTGCAAAAAATTTACCTGAATTACAGGGGAATGAAAAAAAGAAACTTTTTCTTCTTAAAGCACTCAATTAATAGCACTCAATTAATTTTTCATATATTACCAGGCATACGCTTTCAGCATTATTAATAATGTGGCGTAACTTAAATAAAAGCTGCTATTACGCCTATGGGGTACTGGCTGCCGTGAGCATTGTACTCCGAGAAAGAATTTTGGAACTTACTGAATCCTTTCAGTTATTTTAGACGATTATAAGTTAAGTAGCAGTCGATTTATTCCTTAGTGACAATTCGTATATACTATGGTAATGCTTATATAGTATTTAAATGATATTATGTAAATATATTATAGAAAACTGTTCATAACCTCAGATGAAATTACAGCCGAACTTCTATATACCAGTACTGTATTTTCATGAAGGCTCTCGGAAGGCGATATTATTTTAATACCATTTATAACTGCCAGAGTTTGACCCTTCCAAGTGTGCAAGTTTATTACACTGGGAAATTTAAAACCAATCTTGAAAGTTGTCATGAATGGCAATACTGGAGATAAAATACTTTGCTGGCTTTTTATAAGATGGTTTTTGTGGTCAGAATTAGCTCCAGGATTATAATAAAACTTGTCGCCTGAATTATTGTGAAACCTCTTTTCCACTGATTTTGTAATAATCTTGTTGCATTGCTTCCCCTTTGTGACATTCAGTCCCGTCTTTAGCTTTGGTATGTGCTGTAAGCCTATTATCGTGTTCTATGAACAAATTAACTCTATAGGTTCAAAGACTACTTCTGAGAAAAGAAGAGAGAACAGATTATGATACTTTTGCACAACATCCGATAGACCCATATGATCGGCACAGACGGCCCGCTATGCCTAAATGGGATGAAAGGGAGCAACGCAATTGGATGCTAATGGATCACCAGGTAGACACCAATCTCGAGCTCACGGCGAAAATCTGTTAAACTTTGAGCAACAACATGTCGCTTATACATCTCAGTGACCTTTGTAGATTTAATGCGAGCTAAGGCCACAAAACAATAATCACGGTATGTGCTATAAGAGCACTTTTATGAACAAACATCTGCTGAAAGTGCAGCACTGGAGTTTCACGTAATGTCTGTTGGCACGTAGTGTATCGTATGTTCGTATACACGTAGAATCAGTGATGTTTTAACGGAACTAAATCACAGATGGGATAGAAATTTTTTAGAATACGTCTGCGTTCCGTGCATTGCAACTACAGTGCTGGACAAGTTAATAAAATAATGTTAGTATCAAATTACTGTTCGTGTACGTATTTACTACACTCAAGCCAAAACTGGATGAAACGATGCAGTGTTTGTTGAAAGCCCTCTTGATAAAGTAAACTCGTTCGAAAGAACTAACTTAAAATACCAGGCCCAGTCGGAAGTAGCCGCCAAATGGTAGGCAGTAGTTTAATGGACTCGAATGCTTATTTTGGTTTCACGTTTCTTCTGACTGAAATTTTGTCGCATTCCTTGGGATTCAGGTATAACAACAAGGATGTTTTATTTTCTCTTTCTCTAGAGTAAAGGAGATTAACTGCGTTTCTGGGAAGTTAGTTGTCATTTCCTGTAGGCATTTTTTTTCTCCAACGATTTACATATCATGATGTGTTTCCCCCTCAAAAAAATTCATACTTTTTTACATCTCTATGAACTATAACACATTAGAAGGGTATTCATACGGGGAATTTAATATAAATTCTATAAAGCAAACTGTGGGAAAAAATATGATTTCCCTGGTAATTCTGTGAGTTGGTATTTAAGATTGTCATTATTACACGATATTTTTATGCTTGTTTCTGTCAAGGAAATGCCAAATTTAAATGAAGTATGTAATGACCATCACTAGCGGTTCATTTTGTTGTAGGCTACAGAAAAGACAAAAAATAATTGTGTAGTTCCCTTGTAAGTGAAAAGCCATTAGGATATGCAAGTTGATGGAGAAAAAATGAAGGGAAATATCACGTAGCTTCCCAGCACCACAAAAAATCTCTTTTCCTCTAAAGAGAGTGATAGAGGAAGAGTTCTTATTATCATACTTTCTAAGATAAAGGTGAAAAGGCAATGTGTGCAGGAATGGGAAAGACAAAAGGTGACTGTCTCTGGGGTAATTGAAAGGGGAGATTTGCTGATTGTTATGTAGGGAAGACCGGGCACTGGTGGAAAAGGAAAAATGCATCATTTTGAAAACCATCTGGTTAAAATCGAGCATAGTAGAGTAAAAGTGGTGACTGTGTAGAAAACGTAAGAAGAGGGAAAGCAATAGGTTGTTTTAGGAAGAGTTTATAACAGTGCCTTGCAAAGTTTGGGGATGTGAAAGAGCGACTGCATCAGGTGATTTTAATACAAAGGTAGGTAACTGAGTAACTGTAGTAAATAAGAATGGAGAGCCTGGTGGAAATGTGTTTGGAAAAGGGCTTGTTTGTTGGGAATATGTAGCTAATGTCTAGAGTAGAAAGAAAAGCAAGATAAGTAATTTAATTATAGGAAGAGGAGTTGGTAGGGTTTATAACTGATTATTATTTGGTTGAAGCAAAAGTTGAGATGAGATGATGGAAGTTCAGGCAAGAGAGGAAGGGATGAAATATAGTTGTAAAGTAACTAAGAAAATTGATTTTGGTAAGTAGGTATTAAGACAACCTATAAGGAAATTAATGAGCAATAATCCAAGGTTAAAAATACTCAAGTTTAAGGATTGTATGAAACATGCATAAAATTCCAGGACTGGTTATGGAGTCCACAAGAAGTGTTTGTGAGTTTCAGAAGGCGGGGAGGAGGATATGTACAGCTATTGTGGTATTAGGAAGTGACAAAAAAAAAGATTATTTGAGATGCAATTTCAGTGCTGAACAGAAGACTGTTAATAAAACAAAGTGGGAGAAGATGAAGAACAGCTTCGGGGAGAATGAGTAGTTGTTCTACAAGGAAATAGGTACACAGGAAGAGGTTAAGCAGAAAATGCATCTCAGGATCAAAGATGAAAATGAGGAAATGCTGTCAGGAGGTAATGCAGTTCTTGGGCAATGGAGTAAATATAATGAGGACCTGTTGAATGAGAATGACGGAGCAGAGACACAGTAGGCATGTTTAGATGAGCAAAAGGTCTCAGAGGAATGTGTGAGAACAACAACTATTCTTCTGTATAAAGGCAATGATGATGTGGACACTGTAAGAATTTTTGAGACATAACTTTGCTTAGAATACCTGGGTAGGTTATGTTATGATTTTGTTTTAGAAGGTAAGCCACGTTACATTAGGATTCACAGCGGAGCAAGGTCTGTGCATCAAGTCCTTGTTATGGAACAATAACATGAGAAGTCTGAAAGTATAAGGAAAAAGCTGTATATGACAGGGCTATACCTAGAGAAAGCTTATGAGCAGACTGATGGAAGCTCTGTGAAGGGTGTTCATGATATATACTTTGATAATAAAATTATTAAGTGATAAAAAGTTCCTATGATCGAAGTGGAATATCTGTTAGAGTTTTTATGTATGAGAGTAACTGGTTTAGATAAAGAAAAAACAATTTTTTGAGACTAGCGTTGTATGTCTCTGTGGGTGCTTCAAGCCTACACGAATGGAGTGTGGTAAGAAGTCAGAGAAAGGACAGTAGATGACAGAATAGGTGAGTCATAGAATTAGTAAGCCAAAAAGGCAGTAGGTTGATGGGAAAATATCGAGAGGAAACTAGGAATATCTAAAGAGGCCATAGTTGGAGTAATTGTGGAATGAGGATGTTGGAAGCTGTGGAGATATTTTTGTTATGTATTTATGTTATGTAGTATATATGGTATAAGAAGAAGGGTATAAGAAATATTGAGATACATAAAAGCGGTAAAGGGCGTATTGAAATGGAAAGGATTGATTAGTGTTTTGAAATTGTACATTGATAAAAAAGAAAATGGAGGATGAAAGGGTAATCTGCGAACAGATAAATAGATTGAATGAAAACGCTGTTGGAAAGGAGGAATTTCAACATTGACTAACAGAAGATTCTGCTTATACTGAAATGACCTCTGCGATGGAGAGGCTGCTAAAATATAATGCGATAATAATATCGACGACCAGTATCACAGTTCTATCGATCACTACTGCTAATATTTTCTGTATATGATGCTGCCAGATCTTTCCTAGATAGTGACCCCAAAGGTTTTCTGGGGCCATTATCTATCGAGGACTAATATTTCTTGGGGTCATTACAGTCTTTTATGTTTTTACGGTAATCCCCCGGGCTTGTACTAAACACGCTGCAAAGTGGGGGTCACTATCTAGGAAAGATCCATGATACCCAGTACATCGTTTCTTCTGGGGCTTCCTGCACCTCTCTTCTCTGTTATCATAGGTTTTGGTCATTGTTACTTCCTTCCAATCGTTCATTTTCCATTGGTATAGACCCCACTTCATAGGCTAAGGAATTTTTAATCACATGTAATGAGGCAACAGGCATGCGAGTTCGATGAAAACATAAGACACAAAATCATCAGGCAAAATATCGACTGACTTCTCTGGTACTTTCTCAGTCTTTCTTTTTAACAAAGGAAAAGTTTTATTTGTTAGCAGTAATCCTTAACTTGTAAATCACTGGGTCACCTACCACTAAATCAACATCCAAATCATTGACTAACAGTGCGGTGCGGTCCATCAGAACAACGGCCCCTCGGGACCGTACTCTAAAAAATCCCGAACAAAATGCCTGGTCACTTTGATTCCTTCGCAACCATAAGGAAACTGCAGCCTGACAGGTGGCATAAAAAAAGTTGATATATCACTAAGTTAAATTCCGTGCGTACGTCTGCATAACGACTATTCTTGACCTGTGGCCATAACTCCTGGACATTATGGCCCAAGAGTCAACTAAACATAACCGAGATGAAAGGATGCCACAAAATTAGTTACATTAAAAAATTATGACTTTAGAAGAAAGTTTCAAATTGCAGACAGTGTGGAGTTTGCTTAAATGGACACCTGAGATGTTGGGACCTTTTAAACAAAATGGAAGACTTTAGATATCAAAAGAGGTCCTTGGAACACACACACACACACACACACACACAAAAGACACAGTAAGAAAATCTGGAGACTGCTGTAAGAAGACTTGAGGGAAAAGTTAGAAGACCAGCACAGAGATGTTCCATGCAACAGTACACATAGCAAGCATTTCATCTGACCTTCCATTTGGTGACACCTGTATGAGAGGATCCTTGCCTAATATCAAATGATTACCTATGACAAAGAGACTTGGTCTCAGAAGAGTGACAACAGGTCGAGCAATAAAATCTGACACCAGACGAACAGAATGGAAGGAAGCCTGCAAACAGCTCTACTCCATAAGTGATTCAAGTGGACTCTTTGTCAGCGTCTTATCATATGAAGTTGGTACACCTTTCAAAATAAAGTATAGATGCATTGAGCAAATGTTACTAATGATTTCTCAAGAAGAGGAGCAGCAGTATCACTAATTAGAGAAAAAGCGTCCTCAGGAAATAAAGGTTCATAAAACTCGTAGCAGTGAATAATCAAACTTAAAATGAATTAAAGTATTATTTACAATCTTTAAAGGAAAACTTTTTGGGTTACAGGTGACGTCACTGTCATTTCTCACTAGTCTGAAATAATAAGTAATTAGAATGATGAACTTCTTACAACTTGCACAAGGAGCGCATGGTAGCCATGAAATACGTTTCAAACTACTATTGAAATTGGGATTGGTACTGGTTAGAAGGTGCTAGGCTTGCTGTGCTCTCTAAACTGTTTGGTAACACTAATCTAAATTAACAGCATTTAAATTTTCTGTCCAGCACGTTTCCAATACATGTTCGTAAGCATTTAATATAGCTTTCTTACCATTTTGCTAACGTGGACTGTCTTACGTTAAAAAAGAAAAGCACGCACTGCAGATGCTTTTTCTATTAGTTCGTTGCATGTTTGTATTTTTGTGTCTGTCTAGTACAGTGCTCTCTGCAGGGGAAGGAAAGCCTTTATGCAGCTTTCTTAGTAGTTCTAGGAATCAGTCTAATACTTTTCAGAAAAATAACATGACTTCTTCGCTCTTCTGCCTGCAATCTACTTCTCAACAACTTTATTTGCGTTTTTGTTCCTTTGTAAGGACGTCAAATCTCCTCTCCTTTCTTGTGGTTCTCTTTCATACGTACATTAATTACGTCATATATGTTACTTGTTGATATTTCAGATTCTTTATGTATCTCATTGTATGCATCATTGTACGGCCTGTCTGCCGATATATATACTTGCCTTTTACATGTTCTGTAATGCATTATATATGTCTTTTTATGCCTGTTAACAAACAAACTTCGTATGGACACAGTGGGGGCCTCAGGTCGCCCGCTACCTTCCCGTCCGCTTTCTGTATTATAAACACCTGTCGAGAATAATAAAGGATCCCACCAAAATCACTTTCATGCATCATAATAAAGTTTTCATCCAACCTACCCACCTCACAGACTCATCATCAACATAGAGTTACGGGCTGCTCGAGGAGCAAGAGCCCGTGCTGGCACAAGGCCAGCTAAATCTAAAAAACAACAACAACATAAATAAAGAATCAGTCTTTCACTTCTGGCATTTCTTGAACCTCACACCTTTTTCCTTTTCTCTTTCTATTTCGGTCTCTAATTGGTTTAACTTCATTATCTTTAGTTTATTTTTATTCATTAATTATGGTTTGATTTCAAGAGGAAAATATTTGAGTTTTTCCTCCCATTTCTGAATTTTAAAAATTATACTAGTAATAAGAAGTTTAACACAAACATCAAACTATGTAAAAAAAAAAAAAAGCGAGATGGACTTGCACAAGAAAATGTGAAGAATGCTAATACAGTAATGAAATGATGCTCGTTACCCAGGAAAGACTACGTGTTCACGCAAAGGGAACACACAACTAAGGTCTGTTACACTTCCAGATAGTATTACTTGCAATCAAAAGTAAAAACAAACCATGTAAGATTTTTCCGTACTGCCTTTGGTAAAAAGTACCTGGTTCAATGAGTTTCCGCAAAAAAATTAAGGGAAATTTAAAGAAATTTTATATTATTGGAGGTTTTCTAGAAAACACGTAATTTTTCGAAAAATCGGCCAGTCACCAGCAACAACATAAATCTCCTCAGTCCCCTTGCAATCCCGCTCCAGTGAGGGTTCTAGTAAACTAATTTCTGTGAAATATGTTTTATTTCTAATAAAATCTCCCAGTGATGTTCAGAAAAAAAGTGGCACGGATTATTTTAAAGAATCTCTGCTATATTTTGTAACAATAATGCTGGTCAGTAACTTAGAATATCAGTACAATAGGCTAGTGCATTATTAACGAAATGCATCAAGAAGAATCAACTTCGTTTAGCATTGTTACCCATAATACTACTGTTTTCTATTAGAAATGAACAGCAACTTCGCGAGAAATTAAGATATCAGCATAGACTATGTTAATCTTACTAATATTCACCCCACTTCGTTCGGTTTTTATTACACTTGAGAAGAGAGAAAAAGTTCGCATCTTGATACCTAAATTTTGAATTCACAGAAATACTAGGCGAAGTGTGTATTCTTATATCAATTGATTTCCCAGTAGTAAAAATTTCCAAGTAACATAATTTTTCTTTATGATAATTCGGAACAGCAAATCCTACGTAATTTCATTTGCCTCCTGAAGTTTCACTCACGTTATCATTATATATATATATATATATATATATATATATATATATATATATATATATATATATATATATATATATATATATATATATATATATATATATATATATATGTTTTATCACATACACAATTGTTCTGTGCATTAGTAGAATTACTAAAAGGACCTCATTCAAACTGGATGGTATCTAATGGAATTTTTATTCAGAAAAAGTTACAAGCTTTCTTGGACAAACAGTCCACATTGTAACTTTTTCTAAATAAATATTCCATTAGATACCATCCAGTTTGAATGATGTCCTTTTATATATATATATATATATATATATATATATATATATATATATATATATATATATATATATATATATATATATATATTCGATTAGCTTGTCTTTATGTACATATGGGAACAGAGTTTCCAGTCATCAGATTTGTTAATGTTTATCGCTAGCTCTAACAGTTTACAGGAAATTTTCAAATTCCGTCAAGGGAGTAACAAACAGACTTTTCATTCTCTAGATTCCTTATATTATCACAACAGATACCGATATGTTTCTTAAAATAGGGATTTATTAATTTATTTTTTATTAATTTTTTGCTAATGCGTTTCTTTCGTTATTTGTATAATAATAATAATAATAATAATAATAATAATAATAATAATATCATTATTATTATTATTATTATTATTATTATTATTATTATTATTATTATTATTATTATTGTTATCTATTATCTAGAACGTTAGAATCATTTTTCGGTATAAATACGAGACATAAAAGGGCAGCCGGTCGAGGTTTCTAGTTCTTTATCCCAAAAATCAAGTCCTTCAAAGAAGGCACCTTTCCTGTTTCCATAAAAAATGGGTACAAATTTTTTTTAAAACGAAGAAGAAGAATAGGATAATTTTTCACATCCTTTAACAGACAGGGAAAATTTTTACATTGTTTCATAGTTTATGAAATTACAACAGATTCTGATGTCACTGACATGTATCTGCATATGAATGACAGTAGTACCCATTCTTAGCCCAACAGGGACTTTTATGTTTGTGAATTAATGAAAGGAAGCAACTACTTTTTAGTCTAACAGTTAAGGAAAAATTGATGTTGATACAGGATCAACAAGAGCAAGGATGATATATCAAGACGAATTATTTCCACAGGGGCATTTCCTATGCATTGCGTTCTGCATTGGCTATTAATCGTCCTGCGAAATGGTTCTTGGTATAATATTATACTCATTGTGCCAGTGATTGGTCAGTGTTATCCATCACCCCACAAATAATAATAGTATCTGATATTTTTAATTGACAATTAACAGTCTGTGAACTTGGTTGTTATTTAGTAAAAGAATATCAGAGTATCTCACTTGGCTTATTCGAATGTAAAGTGTATGAGATCTTTGGATCAATTAAAAGGGGTATCCGACGTTGTTTAGAATGCTGATCGTTAAGTTGTGCAAGACTTCAGTCTTTCCAGAATCAAGTCTGTAATTGTGAGTTATTTGTACGTTTCTTCCTAATAACAATAAATCCCTAAATGTTTTTAAAAATGCCGGAATCTGGATAGGAACGGGACATTCAAAATTTCTCTTGTCTAGAGTGTGTTGGTGGATGCTGGCTAGATCTGAAACAATATTTTCCAGACTATCCCGGCCTGAAACCTAGTGAGGCTCAAGAAGCCTTCCATCTTCTTGATTATTTAGGCTACCCTCACATGTCATGGCCAATATCTTTCAGAGTGAAAGAATTTTGAAGAAACTTTGACATAATTACAAATCAAACAATACTGTAGTACTGCAGTCTATAAAGTCTCATTGCTGCTTGCCAGCAGTGCAAGACTACAGTCAGAGAGGCCCGAAATCGCCACATCACATTCGATTCATGTGAATAAAACCCAACCTTAACTTTGGCATCCTATAACACAAAAACTGAAAAGGATAGAGATTAAAGCATAACTCTCACCAACTCCCCTCTTCCTTTTGAGCTAATAAAGGATGGGATGACCACAGCGATGGCGAAGTTCACAAAGCCTTTTTGAAGCGAGTCAGATAGGAAATGCAGAATTTCGGGGTCCAGTTCTTCAAAATGTGGTCCTGAGCATGTGGATTAGGTGCTCTACAGTTGACATGTCCACGTTTTTACTTTATTTTTCAGTACTGACCTTAACTTTTCCATACGAAACATGTCTTGGGAGTTCTCTGAACAGTTTTCTATACACTGGACCCCACAATTATTAGGCCAACCCTAAACTAATTATGAAGTATCCGCTAGGGTGCCATCTTGTTGGAACATCTCTCTCTGAGTGCATTCAAATGAATCTTCAAACTTTTCGTACAACCAAAGATAACAAACCTCCTTGGTAACGGTCTGGCCAGCAGGCAGGAAGACAAGGAGGGTCGCACCGTGACAACTAAACCCCCCCCCACCACCACAGTATAACAAATGAGGGATGATGCTTGACCAAAGGTATGAGAAGCTTTGGGTCCAAGGGATCAGCTCCTGGCACCTTCCACACTTGCTTTCTTTTGTTATCAGTCACAAAAAAGATACTTTCATCTGTCCAAAACACTTTACATCACTTGTAAATCCCAATCACAATAGCGCCCTTCAAATGCCAGGCGATTCTTCCTTTGTCATTCGTTTAGTGAAGGCTTATGCTTCGCCACCACCCTTTGATACCCCTCATCACAAGGCCTTTCTCGATTGGTCCTAACACTCACATTATTGAGGCTTGTGAGGCACTTAATATTTCAGATGCTGTATCAGAACGTGATCCCAGAAGAAGTTGAATGAAATGATGATGGCTATTTTAGTAAGATATGTCCCTAGAAAGGTCATCAAATTCAGGACAAATGACCAGCCATGCTTTGATGATATATGTAGATGAGCCTACCATGACAAACAGACCAAATTCAAGGCATGGAGACAAAATTGTTCAAATGAAAATTACACTATTTTTGTTGAGTCTTGCCATGCTGTGAATAGAACTTACCATACACCCGAGAGAAATTACAATAATTCCTTGAAGAGGAAACTGGAAGGAATTACTCAGCCTCATCTGTGGTGAACCAAATTGGCATCATCTATTTTGGGTCAGGCTCATCTTCCATTCCACCACTACTAACAGGTGATGGTAGATTGATTACTGGCCCTAGGGAAAAGGCTGAACTGCTTCATTGAGCTTTTGAAGCTAAGCAGTCACCTGAGGATGTCCCTCTACCTGATACTTGTCATCCTGAACCTATTTTTACAAAATTTGACTGTCGCTCTAGGGATGTTAAGAAAATTTCTGGATAATCTTGATAGCTGGGGGGAAAAGATCCTGATGGTTTCTTCCTTTTGTTTTTTAAAAAAGTTTCTAGTGTGTTGTCTCCTAAGATTAGCAGATTCTATAGATTTTTATGTCAACATAGTATCTCTGCGGATGAGCTCAAGCTTAGTAATACAGTCCCTGTTCCAAAGAGTAGTATATCTGCAGACTGCAGCAACTACAGGCCAATTTCTATTCTCCATGTGCTCTCCAAAGTTGCTGAAAAACTCATTTTTAAGCAACTATATAAGTGTGTGAAATCTAAAGAACTGTTTGCTTATAGTCAATATGCATACAGAAAGAAGTTACGTACCTATGATGATCTTTTAGACCTGACATGCTATTTGCAAGAGAACCGTTGATAAGCGTTTTGAGTACAGAGTAATTCAAATAGATTTTAGTGCTGCTTTTGATTTAGTAAATCACAAGGCACTTATTCATAAACTTCAGAATCTTGGAGTGGATGGATATGTTTTAAGATTACTTCAAGACTTCCTTACAGGCAGGCAGCAGTGAGTTGCTGTGGATGAGATCTTTGGTGAACCGAGACCTATTTTGTCTGAAGTTCCACAGGGTAGTGTTCTTTGTCCACTGTTATTTGCAGTTTATACAAGTGATATGGTTGTTGGCATGGAAAACAAGATTGTTTAGTATGTCAATGATGCAACACTTGTGGGTGTAGTAAAGTATCCGCTTATGAGAAATGAAGCTGCCCTCAGCCTCAATCGGGACATGAAATGGACCAGGGAATGGCGTAGTCGGTGGGGTATGAGGCTTAACTCCAGTAAAATGAAAACTATTGATTAGCAGATCTTGTACAGACTTCCCACCCTATCCTCCCCTTTAATTGGATGGAACTTTGCTGAATGAGTCTGAAGCTTTAACCATTCTAGGTGTAACTTTTAACTCACATCTGACTTTTGAGGAACATCTAACGAAAATTTCAGGAAATGCCATACAAAATTTAGGTATTCTTAGTAAGGCCTCAAATATTTATAACAGTGATAAAATCAATGCAACCTGTTTTAGTTGATTTGTGCTTCCTTTACTAGAATACTGGTCTCTGGCGTGGATGTCTGCTTCTGCCAGAGATTTATCTCATTTAGATAGAGTGGTTCGTGGTGGTAGGTTTCAGTTTCCTAATAGTAACAATTATGGTTTGGACCATAGTTGGAAGGTCTTTTGTTTGTACATTCACAGTTGATCCTTGGTCCCCTTTACATGCCGAGAACATTCGCTGAACGGCAGCACCAGTATACAGTAAATGTGCCACGCTTTCAAACTTCTCAGCTCCAGAGGTTCTTTACTCCTCACACGTATGGAATGTGGAACAGCCTCCCAGAGGATGTCGTGCAATTGGAACTCCACAAGTTCAAGCGAAGATGCAATGCATTACTACCCTAATACTATTCCTGCATTTAAATACATTTTTATCTACTTATCAGTTTATTAATTTATTTTTTTCTTTTTTTAATAATTGGAACTCAATTCTTTCTGTATTTTCTTTTAACTCCTCTTACTTCTTCCTAATGAATAGTAATATTAATTTAAAAGCTTGAATTTCAACCAGCAATAGTCTTCAAAACTAGATTCATGGGTTCTTATTCCATATGAACTGGTTTCAGGCATTTTCACCTGAATATAATAATAATAATAATAATAATAATAATAATAATAATAATATAAAATTGTTATGGTGAACTTATCACCATTTCTTTCAGCATATACAGCCATCAATACTAGATTCGTGGTTCTAGCGGCTCATTTGTTCACGTGAGTTCAAGGCATTTTAGTGAAGAGCGTACTGCTTCTGTTACGAATGAATC
Source organism: Macrobrachium rosenbergii (assembly GCF_040412425.1). Lineage (NCBI taxonomy): Eukaryota > Metazoa > Arthropoda > Malacostraca > Decapoda > Palaemonidae > Macrobrachium > Macrobrachium rosenbergii. The sequence continues at coordinate 8,017,633 of NC_089760.1, read as the reverse complement.
CAAAGTTAACACGCAGTGCTCCTTCAAGTGCAATTGGATATTGACGATGATGATGATGATTATCATTATCATTATTGTTATTATTATCATCATCATTATGAAATCGAATTAGTATCCACGTATTGAAAATGTATTGATCTAGGAAAAGAACTCTATATCCTAGAACTGATGAAGTAATGAAGTCACAGCCCTTGACAAAATAGTTTACAGTCTATTTTCGCCTCTTACTAAGCGATTTTGGACATGTTTGTGTGCATTGACTCGAGCATCACTTGGGATGATAATTATTTTGACAATGTATCTTTTTTTATTCAAGCCTGCGGTATGAATGTTAATGACTAGGTTAGGTTTCTAGGAGTAGCTGTTACGTGAGATAGGAATATTTATATATTGGCACCGATATAATTTCTGTTTTGATATCCGTTGACGTAAGTTACCCAGAATTTTGCAACATTTTTGCAACCGTTATGGTGACGTATTTTATACACAGCGAATTCATTATCATTGTTAACTTTCTGTAATCAGCCTATCCATCTAAGAATGTGAATAATATCAGTGTATGATTGGTCCTTACGTATTTCATTGTTAATAGAACCACAAGCTTGAAAATTCGAGAGTTGATTTACCTGTATAATCAGTACCTCAAAGCTGTAGCTTCACTCTGTTATTATGTATACCCGAACTTTTGGCAGTCAGTCTTGTGTCTCTGCCATGATTTCACTTTTAAGAAAGGTATCATAACGTAAATTATAAATTCAAGACTAATGATTAAGGCTTTGTATCAAGAAATATTTAAGAAAGTTGGTTCAAATTAAGAAACACTGGCCTTGGTAGATGAGATTCTAATATATCAAAAGCAGGAGGGCAACAGGATTTTCTCCCATCACTTAAGATTATGTAGGATATCATCTATTTAGTCAAAGCATTAAAGCAGATCCCATTTATGCAGTTACCAGTGCGCTAAGATGGCGTAAGAGTACCACGTCTTCTCTGGATACATAATATTCATTGTGGAATTTTGATTAAATGATAAACCATTTCTTCATTGCATCTTTATTTGTGGCAAACATATCGTTTTTTATCATTGAATTAAGAGTTAAAAGGACATATATTACATATACCATCTCCTTAATTAGGTCCCTAGCTAGCATTGGTATTTTTTTGTATTTTTTGTTTTTATGTTTTTTGTCATTTGTTAATTTTCTACAGAACTCCTTGACAAAAAAGCAACGCTCGTGACATCGCAGAAGGAAGTAACTCAGTAAACAAAGCACAAAGTGGATTCAGACAAAGGAAAGGTGCTCTCATTATTCATGGAAAGGATGATACAAAAAATAGATATATCTATACATTCATTTGTTTACACTCACAGACATATGTATGTCAAGGATCGTCTTCATAAGAAAATCGTTTTTACTTTATAGTCTTCACTGCAGACACCCAAAGTAGCACATGTAACTCGATAAAAAAAACAAATAAACAATAACAATCCGTAACAAGTACGCAAAGACACTGTATATACATACATATATATATATATATATATATATATATATATATATATATATATATATATATATATATATATATATATATATATATATATATATAGTTTTCACATGCTCATCAAGGATATATTACATATGTTCAAACAACATAAAGTATATAGTCTTGCATGAGTAATGTTCCCTTCTCATTACTTAGATATGCAAGACTAGTTAATACGATTGAAAGCAATGATAAAAGTAACAAGAATAGGGAAACTAGTTCAGCATTAATAGGGGAAACGATTCTTCCTCGTTAAATTAATTGTAAAATTAATTGGAAGGTCAAAGATAAAGCTGTTAGCCATTAATACTGAATGGTCGTACTGAATTGACATTTACACCGGCACCAAGTTTTATAAAGTTTAAAGTTCACTTTTAAGATTATATTTAGAATAGGTACATCACAAATGGGAATCATGAAATGGAACACTCCCTATACAGAAATCAGGAGAGGCATGATTTATCTAATGCAGTAAACAAGATTGTAAGGACATTGCCTACATCATAATAATTTCAAATTAAAGAATGAAAGGTAACAACCATTATTGTTCCGATATCTTTTATATATAATGATAATAAAATTGGAAATATTTATGAAAAAGCTAAAGTAAAAATTGGTTAAGGGTGCCGAGTGCAGAAGGTTTGAAGGTTGCCAGGGAAGACTTAATGTTTACAGTCTTCGAAATAAAGAAACAATTCAATGACTTCACAAAATATAAGTAATACAAAAGCAAATATTCCGGAATACAAATCTCTTAAAAGCATCTTAACACTAAAATGACAATACAATGTAATACTTGTGCTTTAATCACCTTAAGATAGCCTTTGAAATACACACTTCTTAGGATATCCGTGATCAGGAATACTTTTACCCAGTAGATTCACAGTGTCTAGGGAAACATGTTAGGAGGAGATGTGACAGATTTTCTTGCTACTTTTACTATTATTGTTTCTAGAGATAAAATTATAGTCACTGTAACAGTTAGTGAAATAAAAAATGAATAAGATAACTCACAGAGTGATGACAGCACGACTACCACTATTACTAATACCACTAAGACTACCATTTTAACTACCGTAGAGAACACTTCCGATGATGTACCTACAGCTATCACTATCACTATCACTATCAATAACAACGATAATCGCAATGCTCTTATCGACATAAAAAATGTGAGGTGAAATAAAAAAAAAAAGAATGAGCAAATTTAAACAAAGTTCACTGGTTGTATATACCAGGTTATATTCCACCTCTAGTTTTTTCTTTATTTTGTCATAGCAGAAATGGTAGGCACCTTGTCAAGACAGAGTATAAGAACGTTATAATAACTTTTCAGTACGGAGATCGTTGAAAATAAGTGTATCATATACATTTTCGTAATAGTTCTGTGCACACAAGATGTAAAAGGAAGAAAATGTTTTCATTGTCACCATAACCTATTGCAATCTGTGCACCATTGTATGAAACAGCTCTTCACTTCTGATATCTGCTTAGTTAGAGAAACGTGCTTTACTGGTTCTGAAAGTTGTAAGGATAAGAAGTCTGTCAATGACGCTGAGAAATTGTGAATCAAAATTTGATTTCACCATCAAAAATACGTTTATATCTTGGATAAAGTACATTTGAGAGTTATGACAACGAGGCTTTGTTCGAAGTTCTGCGAAAGTAACAGATTCCGTGGCCAAGGTCAAGGTCAACCCATTAGTTAGTTAAACAGTTCTGTTGTCGAGGGACTTCTACGTAATCTTTTTATGGAATGTGCACTTCATATTTTTGTGAATTTTGAAAAATACGATGAACAACGTTACATAAGCGTCATTTTGGGAAGGCTGTTTACTTCAGGTAAGAACTTAGGGTACTTAAGATAAAAAAAAAAAATAATAACCTGTCAAAAGTATTTCTCGCGTCCCTCTCAATTCTCACATGATCTAGAGGTTGCAGATCGGAAATTAGGATTACAGGGATTATGAAATGGATTTTTAGTATATTGTTTACTTGTTTCTCTTCATTGATAAGGTAAAATAAAGATATCCATTATACCAATGATAACTTTAAAGTTCATTAATTATATAATGTCGTTACTTCCAAAAAATGAAATTATATCAAGGATGGATTGGAAAATTCAAATCATTACTTCTTTTTAAAGAAAATGTTACTTCTTTTCTGTGATTCTTTTAAATTTCTTACACGATAAGCCTCGCCCGTTTAGGTACTTTATTAACTCTACAAATAGACAACTGAGAAAAAAAAAAGCAAAAAACTCCTTTAAAAAGAGACAAAAAATTACATTCGTGTTCCGCAGCAGCTAATAGATAATTATAAAGCAAATGTGCGAATAATTATAATTATAATAATTAAACTAGTGAAAAGAAATAGTAAAAGTAGCAATGATAAGAGGAGCACAATTCACTCAAGAAAATAGAATGAAGGACACTGATAATACCTCTTGAACTTGCAATAGCATACAGCTGTCAGTATGAGATAAATTCAGTGATCTGCTGTTTACTGGAAACCTGACACCATTGTCATATAGTATATTTCTATTTTTCATGCAGCATAATTTCCATCATTCTACAGATATGCAAAAAACAAAAATCGATATCAAATTCTCAAGTGAAAGAAACTTTGATTAGTCACTGGTAAAAAGAAATAGCTTCCATGACTAGGACTTATAAAGATTTACAAAAACGACGCCATTCAAAATGACCCTCTAATAAAAGACAAGTTTTCACTGTACGAAATGAAAGAACGTGAGGCTCGAAGGATTATGATATGAGTTTCAGTTCTTTTTTCTTTTTATTATTTTGTCTCGGCGAGTGACATGAGTGAAATGTGTCATAAATAAGGAAGTGAAAGAAACGATACCGCTATTAAATTAAATTATAATATATACCTTTATTTGGGACATCTGATGCTTCTCGAGTATTATCAAGACTAAGAACCTTTCTAGAAAAGCCCCCAATCAGAGGTAGAATTATTATGTATATCACTCATTCGTATACACATACATACAAGCGTGAGCATAAAGGCTTGAATATGAGCATATATGAAGGTAACTAAATGTAAAATCACATGAGTATGTGTAACGTGCACACACACAAATACACACACGCATCTACGTATGTATATGTATATATATATATATATATATATATATATATATATATATATATATATATATATATATATATATATATATATATATATATATATATATATATATATATATATATATATATATATATATATATATATTCAGTGTTTATGTACAGCTTGTATATATATATGTATGTATATCAAAATAAGTAGAAATAGCGCATGTAATATCTCTGGGCATACCAAATAAACAAAATGCACAGATGCATATAGACTAAATATATGCACCATACCTACTTATGTACATCTCTCTCTCTCTCTCTCTCTCTCTCTCTCTCTCTCTCTCTCTCTCTCTCTCTCTCTCTCTCTCTCAGACACAGTCATGCACAAACATGAGGCCATATACCTATATGCAATTTGTCATTTAACCTCCCCTATCTATCCATGCAATATTGCATTTGCATATTTATATATTTATATATATATATATATATATATATATATATATATATATATATATATATATATATATATATATATCCCCATACACGCACAGGCAGGTACACACGAACACACTCACTCATATGTACACTCGCACAAAAATATATGTCGTGAACGACACCGCTATCGTGCAATGACGTCTTAATATCCTGATAACCAAAAATTTTGTTGAATTCGGTTTTCAAAGAAAATCTTAAAGCCGAATTTGGAAAGAAGCAAAGACACATTTTTTGCTTTTTAATAAATTTCATGATAAAAATGGTAAGAAATCAAGAAGTCAGAACTTCAGTGTACACAAGCAGTTGTATTGGCATAGATCTGGTGACTATGATATAATATATATATATATATATATATATATATATATATATATATATATATATATATATATATATATATATATATATATATATATTATATATATATACAGATATACAGTATATATGTGTGTGTGTGTGTGTGTGTATATATATATATATATATATATATATATATATATATATATATATATATATATATATATATATATATATATATATATATATATATATATATATATATATATATATATATATATATATATCTCAGTACACAGCTATAATGATAACACATACGGAGCAGCAAGGTATTTAATCTTCTAGACACTAACTAACGTCCTCATTGTCGGCTCTGGTGAATATGGTCTTCCTACGTTTGGCACAAAGATCAAGTCTCTGTCAAACGAGCTAATGGAGTAACTAAGCTATCTTCAATTTGACGACTAGTGATGATGTCCCTTTCGTTTTCTGTTCGCTATTTTCATACGATTTTCTTAGATCTACTGGACTTGGCTGGTCGCTTCTACCGTGTTTTAAAAGGTAAAGTAGCAAAAATAATGTCTGTCATGTAATCGTAGCTAATATTATTGCTAGCACCATAAAGAGCTACACTTTGTTGGCGACCATGATTCCCGAGGGACTAGAAATTCACGACCTAGTATTCTCTAACACCAAAACCCAGTTCTCTAACTTCACCTCCAACACTACTTTGTGCTAATCTAACACCAAACCAAAAGCTAACCAAAAGATGGAAGATGCAAAACAAGCGATTAGTTTACAAAATACCTGATGATGTCTATGTTGGAAAGTAATCAGGAAGGTCTCCACGAGCGTGTTGGTGGTCTGCTTCGATTTGTTCTTGATCGTAATTTCACTGCTGAAGTTTTTAGGAAAGAGTCTACACGGAAATTTTTTTTCTGAAACTCATATCATAAATTCTCGGTGCAAATGGTATACAATCAATAAAAAGTAATGTAGTACAGCAATTAACAAATACAGATTCCATACATTTTTCATCGAATATAAGATTGAAAACGTACTCTCATTTGAATAAGATTTTCCAATTAATCAGTATACAACATCAAATCTTTTGGTGACTCACCAATAAACCTTAATTAAATACAAGCGTAATCTTCAGATTACGGCAGCTGTAAGAAAATCGTATATGGTCAATACTGTAAAACAGATGAAACTACACTAATCGAAAGTGGATTTCGGCTACCAGACTTAAATTGAGAAAAGGTTTATGAATATGGCAGTTAATTTCTTTCATGTTCGGCTTAATTTTCCACCTCTGAAAGAATGAAACCCGACTTTTCCCAAAGATATATTAAAGGAGAGGAAGCAGCAGACTGCTCTGATTAAGCTTTTTTAAACAAAGCTTACTGATTACTGATACCAATGACAAAAATCCAAATCAGAACTAAGACCAAACGGTGACAATATCACAAAACAAAATCACAAACAATTGCTGCAGTGTGTAAGCCACTGAAGCAAGTACAATCTTCTTTTTACTTTGAATAAAATCCTATCTACAAGTATTTTATTTGTTTGTTCTATATGAAGAATCAAGAAAATGAAAGCAAGTCTGTTAATCCTAGAGTTTCTGATGAAATTTGTTAAAATATCATAGGCCACGACACATGCGCAGGTTTACGAACGTAATCGGTATTCTTAGCTTTAAAAGTATCTCATCACATTCATATGAAAATGGACAACTACTGTTTTATGTTGCGAAAAAAATTCCGCTTCGAATATGCAATTTCAAGTACTAACAGGATACTAATGAACGACAAATTACTCCCCTCTAAAATAAAAAATATTTCTTTCAGTTTTTTGTGAAAGTATTCTTTTCTTTTAACTCTTGATGCCTGATTTGTGCTCAGTCAGGACAATAAATTTTCTATCAAAAGACACGGATTCAGCAAGGAAACATTAGTGGAAAGAGGGTGCTCTTTAGTGTGATTCAAACTAGAATTACCTGCAAAGCGTCTTTTGATCAAAAGATGCTATGTCTGAAAAAAAAAAAAAAAAAGTGAATGTTTTATGCGCATAAAAAATATATTAAATCTAAAGGAGTGCTATTCATAATATTTTCTGATGTTTGATAGCGTAATGAATACCATTCTGTTCTGTGTTTCGTGCGCGGATCGTATTTTAACATTAGTTCTAAGTGCAATATTTTTGGCTGAAATGATTTTCCAGGGCTTCCAGTTCTGAATCAAGAATTGCGATGAAAACACTCCCTATTCCGTCCGTTATATTTTGAAAATATGGTTGACTGGTAAAAAAAACGTTATGAATTGCACTCCACTAGTTTTATCTCTATTTCTTTATTGTCTGTAATTTATTTCCCTTTTCTATGAATACCACTCCTGATGCCTAGGCCCCAAACCAAATATCGGAACTACAATTATTAATTACTGAGTCGGTTATCTCTACCAGCAAAGGTTTTAACACCGCGATAATTTGAACATAATCCCTAAAAGCAATGTCTCCAAGAACGTACTTCTCTTAGGACTATATTGGAATACTTTACTAAAACGAAATTCCTAAGCCTGCGTAATGAACAATGTTGATGACTTTAGGGACAATGAAGCCAAAATCTAAACTGACGCAACTAGTATATTCTGCACACAATTTTTTTTTTTTCGTCTTTTCTTTGGCACTAAAATGAAGAACATGGAGTGACAATTTATATGACGCCAAGACAAGATATACAGCGGGGAAGTTATCACGAACTAAGAATTTAAAGGACACGTTTTAGAACATTGAACGACGTAGCATAAATCTTCTCAATAAAGTCATACGAAAAATTATCTAGGTTTCCATGATACTAACTGTTATTAACGAAATGTTAATAAATAAATTAATTTTAAAAGCTGAACATAGAAATCAGACCACAGTTTAAGCTCCAAGGATCCTACGTAGGTTTTTTTTTGTGTTCTAAGTAGACAAGCTCAGGGATAAAAATGAACTACGACTATGAGATCTAACAGACACGACTTCATCGCTACGAGATGTAAAAGATGAGATTTTCGTACAAACATCTGAAAAATGTTGACTCACAGAAGACATTAGTTCCACTGAAAATGGAAAATGTAAAGTACTAGAAATAACGAAAAAGACAATTTCTTTCAGTAATACCTGAGGATCTTTTTTCTCTGCATAGACTTTTGAAAGGGGGAGTTAGTGCTAAATACTTTCTTTTGAAGAAAGTGTAAAAAAACACCTAACATAGGTTTAACTCCATGGATCTTCGTACTCTCAGACATGAATAATTTGGTGTTTGCGTTAGGTTTGATCTAGAGTTCTACTATTTTGATGTTATAATTGATTTCTCATGGAAGTACGAGTTTTCATGAAAATTCAACATTTTGTCTCGTGAAGCGAAGTGTAAACATTCCATTCATCAACGTTAGCAAGACAATTGATAAGGTTATTTTTTGTACTTTTTCTTTTCAGTGTATAACGTTGCTCTACATACAACATTCAAACGGATCTACATTACAGTAATGCGAGCAAACTGTAACGCTAGCGAAATTCCGTTTCCTGTTTGCCCCCACAGTCTTCATCTGGGTTTTATCTCTCAGTGATCTATTGTTGCTACAGAGACTTACGTTTTTACAAATTTATTGAAAACACTACCATTCTATTTCATTTCCTGTAGCCTCAGTATGGATTCTGAACAAATCTGTCCTTCCGTGTGCCACTGAAACTGCACGCACCTAAGAAAAGGAAAATGATTATTAGTGCAGAAACTGTTTGGGATGAACATATTCAAGTCCCCTGTCGTTGAGAGGGATTCCGACACTTCAGAGAAATATACCTTGTTCAGATATATGAGAGTGCACAATAGGGGGAGTGGATCCTTGGGGTTTGATATATCGTGAAATGTAAGGCGTACATCAATGTTCTTTTAAATTTTATCTAAACTCTTTTCTGATTATTAAAGGCAAGAGCATTGATTTCTTTGGCATTGCTTTTAAAATGTTATTCTCATCTGACCTAGTTGCTACTAAATTTATGCTCTTGGTTTATATGGGATTTGCTATTTAAAGTGAAGAGAGTATGCAATACGTATTCGAAAATTTATTGGTGATATATTTTGCACTTTGCATTTTCAACAAAGGCTTTGGTTATCACTGCTTCTCTTGGAGTTGTTCTGCATTATAACTTAGTCCATATACGTGTCATCAAACATTTTATGATTAAAAGTGAATTCTTTTCTTGTTACTTCATTCATTTTTTTTTAAATGCAATGTGAAAGTGAGTGTTCGTGATATCAAACAACTAGAAAAAGGAATCACCCTTTGCATTGATCTTGATAATTTCATCTTAGATGTGCAAAATTTTGAAGGTGAAATGACTACCCCTATGACAGAGAATGACAAAAGGGAATGAGGAGACTTGTGTATCTAATCCAGGTCAGGTTGTTTCGGATTCATCTCAAAAAATTTATGAGACTCATTTTTTCGGTTTAGCATTTTGTGAGGTTAGCGTTTCAAGATCTTAGACGGGATATCTAGTCAATGAAGTGAGCTTACATTAAAGTGGGAGAAGAACACGAGGAATTTTGTTTTTTTTGTGGTAGATTGGCGTCACAACAATCAAAGTGAACAGGGCTCAATGAGTATATAGGATATTAGTAAGATAGAAGTGACCCAATGTTACTGTTGTTAACATTCGTCTCCAAAGATTTACTGACACTACGTTTCCATTTTCCTTCGGTGTTTGAGAAAATGTGCAGTTTTAGTTCAAATTTCCAGACATACATATAAAAGTAATGAAAATGAAAAAGTCGGGAATTGATACATCACTCTAAGATCACAGACTTGCGTAGTTTACATAGATTTAAGTAACAATCTGCCATCATAAACAATAAGGAACTATAAATGAAGCAGCCAATGACTAGACTGAATAGTTTGTTGACATAATTGAAGAAAAGCAGCCTGAACCTAGCATTTTGGTTTATAGTTCTAAATTACTGTAATCGTCAGCCTGGTCGTTGAGCAACAGGTAAATAACTGTCCAATAGTTTGTGGATTCGATGTTAAGAAGTTAAAACAATGTAGAAGTAATTAGCTTTTTAAAGGGTTCGAAGGTACTAGAATCTTTTGATTATTTCTTGTGACAAGTATGAACATCTTCAAATAACAATGAAAAAAAATTATGCATTTACAAAATTACGCAAAATGAGACTTAATTAAAGCGTATATTGCATGTTAATTATCCTATAGTCCTTCTGTAACAGTTGGCAGTTTTCTTCTTATATATAAACTTTACATATTTACATCTCCAATGTTTAGTGAAAAGGGAAGGGATCTATTTCTTTAACATGGTCTTTCCAACAGCTTATCGTTATGACATAAAGTTCAAAGGATGTCTGTTTCAACCAAACCTCCACTGCTACGTTTAGTAGTCTGGCGATTGTCTCCGCCTCCTACCGCTATGGAAAATGAAGATGTCTTTGGATTAGGAAGAGTATTCGTATTGGAAGCTTGAGAGGGAGAAGGTGTTGATGAAAGGTTAGAGAGGGATCCATGCGAAACTGGAGCCAGTGACAACCCTAAACGACCTGCAAGATTACTCTCACTACCCGTCTTCTTTAAGTCGATATTGACTGGTTGTAATCTACCTCCAGATCGCTGAAGAGACTGTAATCGCTGGTACTGCTCTTGCAATTGCTTCTGGCGTCTCAAGAGCTCCAAGTGGCGAGCTTCCAAATTCTCTTGCCTTTGTTTTGGTGGTGGGGTAGGTGGCACACTATTCTGCTTTTTCTGGTGAGGATTGGCTCCCTCTTGAGAATTGACACTCTCAGTGCTACTGCTGTTTGAAGACAGTTGGCCAGCCTTGGCACTACTTGTAGAGCTATTGGTAGATGCAGATGATGCTGTTGAGTCTTCACTGAATGATCCTCTTCCTAACGGTGGTCTTTGACGCAAAACTGGGCCATAAAGCTCCCTGCCTTCAGCATTCCTTAATACACCTCCAGTTACTGATGCTACAATACCACCAGGTGGCACTGATGAAGACCGTAAAGCTGGACTTAAAGGCGAAGTAGGAGACAACATTGGGGACTTTGAAGAAGTTCTTGGTGGTGGTGGAGGTGGTAACCGGTGCTGCTCACCACTGATACTGCCTCTTGGTGAAGATCTACCTGATCCTGATGAGGTTGTTGAAGCTACACTAAGCCGGTGTTCATCACGTGGTGGCGGTTGAGGCACCTGATTACTTGCAGACATTCTAGGCAGGGTACTAGCACAACCAGGGAAGACATTGGCAGGAGTTTTCACTGGTGACGACTGTGAGTCTGAACTTGGGAAAGACGGAAGTCGCCTGACGCCAGTAGAAGTAAGAACAGAGTTGACATTAAGGGTTCCAGGAGCAGTAGTAGCCAGAGGAGTGGAGGGTGTTACGTCCAGGCTGCTTTTGCGACTACCGGACTCAGACGGTGGTCGCGCAAAAGTTTGCAACTCGTCTAACAGAGCGTCGAGTGCGTTCTCTGCACGTAGGCGCGGCTGTCCATCGGTACTGAGTCCGGTGGATGCCACGTGAGTGCCCGAGATAACACCGGGCTGCTGTAGAAAACAAGTAGATAAAAAAAAGGTTACTAATTAGCCAAGCCATGGGGGTCAACGACCGGCACAAACATCACCAACATCTGTTATTGTTTCACTTACCCTTTCAAATTTACCTGTTTGCCTAATTAAGGACAAATAATTTAATTTCATCTTTAATGTTTATCAATCATTAATCCACTATGTCTAAAAAAATCAGCAATAAAATCAGTCACAAAGAAAAACACTGCAAGAAAAGCCGGCATTGACACACCCCACAAGAAAAAAAAAATATATATTTATTTTATATTTGTCAAAATTATATCACAAGGCAAAAAAAAAAAAAATAATAATAATAAAACGAATAAAAACTTTATTATAGGCATGCAGTACCCTCATGCTGTACTGCAAATGCACCTCAACTGCTGCTGCTGTTGCTGCTCATTGCTAATTTACAGCGAATATTCAAGACACACACAGAACCATCATTCAGAACAACAGAAAAAGAGAAGACTAGGAAGCAAGGCAATGCGTGTAGTGTAGTGCAGAGAAGCCGCCAAAGTAAACATTGGAACATGCAGCACATGAATAGCTGTGTAGCTTTAATCAGCTGGGTATCCAGAAAAAAAAAAGTGTCTTAAGATGTCTTGCAAGAAATATAGTATATTGGCGTCATAAAAATCTGTATTCTGGGTATTAGACTTTCAAAAGTATGATAGAAAAGCAGGATATCAAATGATCAAAATAAGGAAAAAGTCGCACCAAACCCAACTGACAACTGGAAAGTACAGACTAATTCACGTGGTCTTTTATCCAATATTTACCTTAATTTGCTTCCTGAATACCCCCAAATACATAATATTCTTTATTCATAAAATTTTAACATATCTAAGGTGGGTAATTTACAAAGAAAAGTGTGATGACACTATTTATTGTTCAACATACTATATAGACAAGAAAATCGATGCATCTACAGTAGCCAAAAGGTTCGGGATTGATTATTCAACTACTTATGAGGAGAAAATCATCAGAGGTTTCTATATTTCGATACGTTTATATAATGGGTACTATGGAGATCTGAAAAGCAGATGAAAGATGATAATATACAGTATATATTCCCTCATCCAGAACACAATACTGGGAGATACAGATAGTTCTCCCATAGTCTTGCTTTTCATAGGAAAGTAACATATTAGCCTTTAACACTCGTGCAATATTTATGAGCGTATATACATAAATATATACATATATATACACATTCACGCTCACAAACCAACACATTGTTCTCAACAGAATCCACATAATGTTTAAACACATCTATTCGCAGCATTTTTACAAACTCCATGGCGGTGTTATAAGTACTCCCTGAAAAGACAACCAGTGGGAAATGTCCGAAATAAATCTGTTTCAGCATTATGTGGATTGTATTATGATGACGTTGGTCATCACTACATCTCTATATATACGAGTATATTATATATATGTGTATATATATATATATATATATATATATATATATATTATATATATATACAGTATATATATATATATATATACATACATACATACACACACATAGATATATATGTGTATATGTATATATGTATATACTGTATATATATATATGAGTATATACACATATATATATATATATATATATATATATATATATATATATATATATATATATATATATAATTTTAAGAAAGGAAGAAAAATAGAGAGAGAAAAAGAGGAGAATATTTAGTCTGTTTATAAAGATACAATGTGCGCAAACAGACTAATAACATTATACAACACAACTACACACACGCATGGGTGTGTGTGTGTGTGTGCAGATAAGAGAACGGCCGTGCAGTGCAAAACACAAGTCCTTTCACCTAGCATGTGTCATCTAAGCACCTGTAACTCTAACACGAAAGATCTTCAGAATTGATGGAATTTATATTTAATGTTGTTAGTATCTACATGTGAGTTATATTATAAACAAGACTCATTAGTTATTTCCTACCCAAATGTACTGTGTTCAATCATATTTACCTACCAGTATGTATGCATGTCATAAATTCTTTATAAACCACAATTCACTTAAAACTAGCACAAAGGACACTTCAAAAGAGGTACTAGTGCCAGTGAAAGATATATATCATACGCATGTTCAGTAACTATTGCACATGAATAGGCATCCTACTCTTGTCAGGTTATAAGCCATAATGCCCATTTTCCTATAAGTACTGAAATTTGTAAGCCATCGTTTTTCAGTACTCAAGTTAGTATTTGAGTTATAGTTAAATATATATATATATATATATATATATATATATATATATATATATATATATATATATATATATATATATATATATATGTATGTGTGTGTGTGTGTATACATATATATATGTTTATATATATATATATGTGTGTATATTTATATATATACATATATATATATATATATATATATATATATATATAGTGTGTGTACTATCAAGTTTCCTTGTGTGTGTACTATCAAGTTTCCTTGGCGTAAATCTTAGTACCTTTTTCACTTGCAAACAAATTCGCGAACACCACTGCGTTTGGAGATATCGCGACAACACCAAAAGTTGGCCACTAATCAGGTTTTTAAAAGTACTGCTTTTCTTGAGTGTCCGCTGCTTAGGTTTCTTAATAACGGCAAAAAAAATATCTACTTAAAAGTCAGATTCATGCATCAAAAGCCAAAAAGCAGTTAACTGAACGAATACGGGGATTCTACGCTGTATTGCACAGAAACTGTAAAGTAATAAAGTGTTTTTTTCCGTATGGACCATAGTCGTGGTGATAAGTCCACGACAGTGAAAATACGTTATTTTATAAACTGAAGATTAATGGAAATTGAAAAGATCACACATACACTGGATGATTTTTTGTTCGTATGTTTTTACTTATTCTTTTTCCTGTGCACAGGTCACATCGGCAAATAAATGTTTTCGTAACCATGTGTGAAGAATAGGTCAGAAATAAATACGGTAACTTCAGAGTAAGCTTGGACATTGTATAAACGTCTGCCTCTTTACCGTGAATCAACAACGATTAGTAAAAATGAATTCTTTCACACATGGAGGTTTTATTATGTACTACATACATATTTACACGGTCACACGTCATTTTCAGGATATACGATGCAACTATGTCTCTTTGTTATAGTTTACATTGCTAGTTGATTACTTTTAGCAACAAAAATAGTTATCAGTAGCTGATAAGCAAAATTAAAGGTGTACAAATGCTTCATTTTTCCTCTTACTGACATATTTGCTTAGGAGATACATCCACGTGTGAAAAAGGAAGAGGGGCGTATATTGTATTTTTTTCCAGCTCTTTCTTACACTTATAAAGATTCAGTTTATGTTGCATGTAACAGTGGGTTTGGGGAGATGAATTAATCAAATTAGCATCCTTCCCAATTTTTTTTAGAATTGGAACTTTTTGTTCTTCCGTTTACAAATATATAGACAAACACTCCCACTAAAAGTTGGCACTTGATTACGGAGATTACAATAAATGCATTATGCACTACATTTACAAAAAGACCTGCATACGTCAAAATAAATTTCCACTATAATTGACAATGTTACAGCTACAACAAGAGGATGCATTACTCTTATCCATTAATATATATATATATATATATATATATATATATATATATATATATATATATATATATATATATACATATACATATATAGTTTGAATCAAGTGGTTTGAATCATGAAAAGTATGTATGTAATATATGTATGTATGCATATGCATATATGTATATATACATATATATATTTGTATATATATATATATGTGTGTGTTTGTGTATGTGAGTGGGCTTGTGTGCGTAAAAGAGGCTTAATAAGTTCGTCAGTGGGTGCACAATAGTAAAGTGATGCATGTTTAACAGCTATACAAGTAAAGTCGAGAGAAAAGATGACAACAAATATATCTAATATTAGAAGATGCAAATGAATGGGGAATGTCTGAAGATATTGGAGTCCTTGAGTGAATATATGCACTGCGGGTAATGCATATTAAAAACGATTGCCTAATTGGATGTTTATTATGTCAGTATGGCAGTTAGAAGGTTGACGAATGGTATTGTTTCTGGATCCATGGATTTACAAGAAAGGTACTGCATTGCATTGGTGATAGTAGGTGAAAAGCATACCCTGATGAGAGAAAAATTTATAAGCAATGGGCTAGAAGAATTATTGTTTTATTTGAGAAAATATGTTGCTATAATATAACTAGTGTATACAGTAGAATTTATTTGCATGTTTGAACCTGGGGAAAACTAATGCCAAGGGAATATAAAGATGGAAGCTGGTGATATTAGTAATTTTATTTAGTAATGTTTGCAACTATATAAAAATGTTGAGGTAGTTTCATTTTGAAGAGATAACTAAAAACGAAAGATTGGTGAAGAGGGTGAATAATTTGAAAATGGGAAGAGGTAAGTGAAGGAAATGGATAAAATTATGTCATTGCTCTGGAAGAACAGTTGAAATGAAAGGCTGTTATTATCTAGGAAATGTCAGATTGTGTACAAGCTAGACGTAAGTGCCACATTGTGTGTGAGGCGGAATGTGACATTGCTGAAGAGCCTTCTGTCAAAATATTGATTGAACTAGGCTGAATAGTTAGCAGTGAATGAGGCAATCACTACTGTCTTGTTCTTATTAAACTTTTACAAACATTTAAGCATGGTACCTACTTGTGACGCCATTTATAGAAGAAAATATTCTCAAATGTTGATTGGGATCTACAGCTATGAAGTTTTTTCATTTACATGAAATGCATATGCATAGTTATATTATTTTTCTTTAGCTGTTTTCCTATAGTGAATAATTCCAACACATATAGAGAGATGTTTTTCAGCAAACTGAGGTTTCCCTTTGAGGGCATGGATAAAGAAGGGGGAGGGACCATTTGTTTACAAAATTATATTTCATCGCCTCCCCCCTCGAATCACACACACACAGACATATATATATATACAATTACACACACACACACACACACACATTACTTCTCATGCTAAGATGTGAGTTGTTAGTTTGGAACTGAGACGCCAGTACGCGTATCCACATAAAAATGTTCACCAATTTCTGGCATAAATATGGACATATAATCAAATCCTTTCCTTAAGTGAGATTGGTTCCGGAAGATGTACCTTTCCAATTCTTTGCGCATCTTTTATGTTTGAGGATGCTTGCCCCATCCCTTTCTCAGTCAGATACAGCATTTATTCCATAGGTCAACAGGGGTATTATGGTTTTTGATGGCATGGATAGATTTCCCAGCACACTATTTCCCGATAGTGAAGCAAGTATCGTAATCACTAATCCTTTATATATATATATATATATATATATATATATATATATATATATATATATATATATATATATATATATATATATATATATATTCTTCACTGTACATCTTTACATCATTTCCTTCATATGGGGACGTGTCAGTCTTCCGGCTCTTAACAAGACTTGGGATGAAGTTGCTACCCAGACATCTTCCTCTAACTGGCATGTCTGACATCAGTTGCCTAATAATCAAGTACGTAATTCATCACCAGCTCAGCATAAACAAAGGAACTTAACATACCGTACACAAAACTCTCCGTCTTTCTTCGTGATCAATCAGGGACCTCATATTGTGGAGATGAACTTTGCGCACTTGTATTTGATGCACATTAATACACACAACAAAGGTCGTTATAAAAACTTCATTACACTCATGTCTCAAAAATATTCTCATAATCTATTACGCATGAGATCAAAACATTCAAGAGTTAAAGTTTTATGAAATGAATAACAGTGTATATTCTGTTTTCATGTAAAATAATATTCATTGTTTAGAGGTACATATAACTGAAATATATATAATCATATTGAGAGGGAGAGTGCGTAGGCAGAGAGGGAAGCACAGAAAATAACTAGTGTCAAGATTCATACCAGAGCATAGATGTAAACACAATGAAAACAATAATTCTCAGCAAGATTACAAAAAAAATTTGCCCCAAACATCAGTTTAAGCAGTTAATCAAGAAACAAGAATTATTATAACATGCTTTAAGATTTTTTACTGAAGGATTTTTAAATGCCTTTTGAAAACGAAAAACAAAAAAAATTGATGGAGAAAGCGCATAAGGTACATTTGAGCACAAAAGTAGTAAACAAATGAAAATGACCATTCCGTAACTATGAATGTACAACTTGGAACCTGCCATTTATTTTTATCTCACATTCTCCATGCCGTCATTTACCCATCCCACTGCCAACGTAAATATTAAAATCCTGTAACATTAGTTTCATACGTGCAAAATTTGCCCCACAATAAAACACGGCAGTACCACTTGATACTATTCAAGGTCGTCTGAGAAATTCAAGGTCGTCTGAGAAATTCAAGGTCGTCTGAGAAATTCAAGGTCGTCTGAGAAATTCAAGGAAATTATGGAATATACAATGAGCGCTCTTGGTCACAGGGACCCGTACTACACGTAAGAGTAATAACAAAGATGATAGAGCCAAAAATCAGCAGACAACAAGCCATTTGTACATTCAGTACACAGACTCTTCAGTAAGTTTCCTCAAGAACTAAACCCATGGGAAAAGCTATAGTCACTTAGGTATAAATTGAAGATACGTCTACTATATAACAGTTTTGACATGCAAGAACATGTTACTGATTAAAAATTCAAGAGCTACAAGCTGTAATTTTTACTAATAAATGGCGACCACTAGATGGACTATTTGACGGCTGATAGGAGGCCCTCATATCACACATGAATAATGACATTGGTAATGAAAGATCATATTACAAAAAAAATCGAATTCTTCATATAGATGGATAAAAGTTCCGGTGCCAAAACTGAGTTCTATAAATTATATAGAATACATATTACTTGTAGAAAAAGATACTACCTACATGGCATGGAGGAATGAACTGAATGCTTGAAATGGAGTTTCTTATTAGAGCGTATTTTCAGCTCTTTGACTAATGAGTCTAACATCAGGACACCTCGTATAAACTTCATTCGACTTGGTAATAGAGTCAGGACCCAATGAATAGGAATGATTGGAATGGCTATAAAGCCAGAGATTGTGAGTGAAATCATGAAAATGTTTTAAGATTTATTTTACATCTGAAAATTGGTAAATTTGAGAACCATCAAAGAAACAAGATGGAAGTCTATCAACAATTTACACTAATGGAATACAGAGCTCCTCGAAAAACATGGGTGATAAAATTATGACAAAGACTTGATAGAGTCTATGAGATCTTCACCACAAAAGATTAGTAAGCATGAAGTAGAAGTCGTTCAGCAAAATTGAAATCATCCAAGTTTGGAAAGTTGTGAGGAATAAGAGCCGAATAAAATGAAAAAAGTTGTCAAGACAGCTTAGTTTTTTAGAGTTAAGTCATGTAACAGTGGTTTCTGAATATTAGTCATAAGTTAAAAGTCTGTCATAACATATTCTCAAATAATTTTTGTTAGCCACAGGAAAATGAACTGATTCGATATACATCCTCATCATTCTGAAATTCCTGCCAGGTCTTGCTGTAGATACTAAAAATTTGGTACAACGTTAAATGCCCTCTACTTGTAGAGCTTCCATCCTTTTGAATGACAAAAGGAGTGTTTGACGGCAGGTACCCACAACTTGAATTTTTTCCCCCTAGGAATACGAACTCTGTCACTCTCAACAGAGGGAAGCACTTAAGAGAATATTTGGTGATTTTTATTGTTTCCCGCAGTTGCTTCTTCTGTTTGCCCTAATACAAATATTTGTGTGATAAGTGTTTCATGTTGTAATTTATTAGACTTATACCCCAAAAAATTTACTCCAGGGGTTTTATGTGCTTTTAGTCTTATCATGAACAAAATCTGCAATATTTGGCTCTGAATTCCCCTAATTACAATGCATAATCCGCTAAATAAATCCTTATAAATCCTTATATGGTGGAATCTCTGTAGTAGAACAAATCATTGGCTTTTCGACTGACATCCCATTAATGTAAATTTGGAATACCATTAAAGTCTCCTAACGGAACTGTTCCAGGGTCGGTAGTCATTCCCTGAAAAATTCATGACACAACCATAAATATTTTATCCTTGCCGTTCTTGGCATTTCCATACAAGTGCATTGGGATATTTATTGCTAATACAATATAATAATTTAGACTAATGCTTAATTTTTAACAGAATAAAGATCTATGAAAAAATTAATTTCCAGGTCTGGATCTGAATAATGTGATGAATTAATCTTTGACCATTGACAAACCTTTCCTTGTCATTTATGACATAAACATGCCTATTTTGTTGTTACTGGTTGCTCTTACACGAACTGGATTAACCACTGGTTTAACAGTACGTTATCATCAGAATTTAAAAGGATTTCCTCTACCCACGACTAAAGTGATTCGCGAAATTAAATCCTTAGTTCCTAATTTGTATCTGGATCACTAATGCATGGTAATGAATTGCACTTTCAATCTTGAATAACCCCCTTTGGTATTTTCCTGAAAACATTTTAGAAAATAATCATAATTTAGTGAAATTAAGAGCAGACGAATACATATTAATTGAACCAAAAGTATAACTTCTGTTATTTCATAAGTACCCTTTGCGTATTCATATGAATAAGGTTTACTGCTAGGCGGACAATTATGAGAACTCACAAAGACAGAATTAATGTGACTTATATGTCTGAGGTAAAGCGGAGCAAAATTTTTCGTAACCATCTGAGGGCAAGGCACACTGCTTATGTAAAGGTTGAGGTTTCCAACATTAGAGGGAAACATCAATTGAGTTTGAAGCAACTATACTGTATACCATCAGTAAGGTACTGGTGGGAAAATTCTGGCCAAAAATAGTGGTAAACACAGGAAAGGGTTTCTTACCGGCCACACAATGAACTGAGGTTATTATTATAACCTTTAATAGTGATCTTACCATAGTGTTTAGAACTACGCTTAAACAGTTGTGAGGAAATAGTTTCGTACGAGGTCTACCCAAAATGAAACTTAAGATTTTAAAACATTTTGGGAGAACATCTCTGCGGTGTACCAATAGCTACAGTGTTTTATACGTGATAAACTTTACTTAGTACAGCAACAACTGTATCCCTCTACAGTAGATCACTTAGTATTCAAGCTTCAGTAGTGGAGCAAAGGTGTGTTTAGCGCACTGTGATGACTTGATGACTGATCAAAGTGAAACCATGACGTATTCTTGAAGAATAATGTTCTGGCGTGAAATCTGTTCCTGATTTTTAAAACGTGGAGACATTCAAATTATTCCAAAATTTCATTAAGAATGACTAATTGAACAGTACACAATATCACAAGTGGTACCCACATTTTCAGTTGAAAGGAACTCCTACTAAAAAAGGATCGCAGAAGCTGGGTAACTTTCCAAATCAATGGACATTGGTCACAGAGAAAATGCACGACGTACGGTGTTGCTGTATACTTTGTGACATGGCTGTTAACAGACGACCCAAACAGGATCATTTCACAATCAATCAAGCTATGTAAACATTCAATTGCAGATGAAAATCCTATGAAAAAAAGGGTGAAATATATGTATGGCTATGAAGTCAAAGCAAGATGCAATCGTTGCAGTGAACTGGAACGTATTCACGACGACATACTTATCGAAATTAGTCAGATGCCAAGGTGACGTCATTTTTTTTACTAGAAGATCGTCATTCAAATAAGTTTGTTTCATATGGTCAGAAGGTAATAGGGTTCCCGTGGCCCAAGTTACTGAGAAAGAGATCTTTGGTGCAACAAGACAATATAACATCTGCTGGCTATCTGTTTTTTGAGGTATATATATATATATATATATATATATATATATATATATATATATATATATATATATATATATATATATATGTGTGTGTGTGTGTGTGTGTGTGTGTTTGTGTTTGTGTATATATATACACAGATAGTGTACATATCTACATATATAGGGATAGATAGGTTAATACATATACTCGTATTTCTCTCTCGCTCTCTCTCTCTCCATCAAAATACCTCCCTCCACAGGTATCTTAGCAAATTTCCTTTCATCCCTTCTGTGTGGTGGAACAGGAACCCTTTCGAAGTATTGGTGTGTGTGTGTGTGTGTATATGTATATATGTATATGTTAAATATACATATATATATATATATATATATATATAATATATATATATATATATATATATATATATATATATATATATATATATATATATATATATATATATAAATATATATATATATATATATATATATATATATATATAGAGAGAGAGAGAGAGAGAGAGAGAGAGAGAGAGAGAGAGAGAGAGAGAGAGAGAGAGAGAGAGAGGACTAGTACATTCAGTATGGCTGGGTGTCCACCGACACTGTCAAACACATTCGGTATGTAACCTCCTGGGCACCTAATTGATAAAATTTTTGTACAATTTTCAGAAACGAAAGGCTAAATCTCGTGCTTTTAATTCTGGTGATCCATATTCACACCAAACCTATTTGGAATACTGATCGGCTGTGAAATCTTGAAGCGCATTTTACAATTCACATATGATGGGCAAATTCTAAATTCTTGGTAATAATACTGGCCTTTTGATATGAAATAAAAATTTACTTATATAAAAAAATCGTTATACAGTTTACAAATTAAAATAGGAACTATCATCATTGAAAGTCTTATTACATCAGTACTGATGAATGCACCAAATTACACCAAAGAAAATGAAATTTTGAAGAAATATTTTCTACATCAATAATTAGTTATACATTTTATTTATATACCAAAAATGACTCAGAAACTAATTTTTACCTTTTGTGACATTTATCGTGCTTGTTTTTTATGATGCGTTTTTAAAAATATTTATCAACATTTCATCGTGTATTTCCTATAGTATAATAAGGATTCAGTGGCAATTTTTTGTTTAGAAAATGTGATAACTTTTCTCTACATCCATTTGCAATTAAATACATCATTGATTGCAAGTTGGTTCTGGATTTTGGCTCCATAGCTGCAAAAATCTGACATTCCTTTGTAAATTCGTTTTTGGCAATAAACTTGCAATTGGATCAGTAATTGCTAACTAATGTACGTGTTTATAAGATGAGATCATATGAATTCTTATGGAAACTGCTTTAGATATACATGTAACGCAATTGCTCCATAGGAGAATTGACCTTTTAAGAATTGGCCAGTATTATTATCAGCACACTATAGTTTGTCCCTAAGCATATTCCAAACGGAATATACCACAAATATTATTCACAATTTCTATTCATATTCTCATACACATGTGACCACATTATTCAACATTACAGAGAAAATTTTCACTCTTCCAGAGTTTTTGGCCTTCTTTAGTTGAGAGAATGGCTTTACCCTTCAGTGGTGATAGTTGACAGAATGGCTTTACCCTTCAGTGGTAATAGTTGAGGGAATGGTTTACCATTCAATGGTAAATGGTATGACTCACCGCCTTTGAGAACTTGGTGCACTTTGTTTATTTTCCTTTTCATTTTGTAACCATGCCTCTAGTCTTCATTCTGATGATTATCGGTGAGACTTCTTAACCAATGACCTCCTCTTCAAAACCGAAATTTGAAAGATCTGTCCCATATTCCTTTTTAGTCTTCCAAGTCAACGACTGCTCATATTTTTGTATGAAATTTGGGATATCTCTGCTTACTGGAATATTATCAATATCAGGGGCTGAGATTTCCTCATTTGAATCAGGCCTGTTTGTTGCAGTCTGACTAAGAAGGCTTCTTTCAACAACTATAGTTATTTTCGACATTTGTTGTGATTCACAAAATTTTATAGAGCTAAATTTCTTTTCTAACCACCCTCTTGTTTATAGTATCATACCCTGCTGTCAGCATTCTACACTTAAATTATATTATTCACTGTGCACTGAGTTACGCGACACTAAGATTCATAATTCTTCCGTAGGGATCAGATTTTTTAACAGCAAAAATTCTACTGATTGTCATGTCTTCATGTCAAATGTACCTAATTTTTCCTTCACCTGAAATATATCAGATAACAGCAAGAAGTTTCTTTCCTTCTAACCACTCCCTAACTTCTGCAATTTTACCTTCACATATCCTTGGACTAACCCATCCATACGGGACCAGCTACATTATCCCAATAGTCATCAGGCTAACAAAACCATTTTTTGACTTTCCGTACGGATATTGATGTCGCATTATCTAATACGCTGAATTGGCGGGACATGTCTCAGGTTGAGATAAGAGATACATCATATATTTTTTCTGCCCCCCCTTCTGCAGTTGCAAACACTTTTTGCCTCCTTAAAACCCGTTAGAAGTTACCTCAATTGTTTATGTTAAAGAACAGTCTTACAGTGCTATAATATGGTATTTTCTCCAAACAGAGGAGAGGGTATCTGTATAATCTTAGTCAGTAACGTTATGAAAATTTTCAGTAATATAAATCTTTTGCCTTTACTTCATCTTGATGGATCTCTAGCATTTAGTACTAGCATGATCTTGTCACTCAGTTTGTCTTTCAGGGATATCAGTACACCTGGCCACTCTCTGATTTTCCTCCGTTTCTTCCTCTATTCATAAGTTCCATGAAATTCTTAATTATGTGAGTACTGGAAAACACAATCAGTCATGAAATTGACAGAACCACAGGCTTGATTGTTTTGCCTATTGTTTCTATGTGCACCATCTCTTATGTGTTCCAAATATAACTCTGACTTTCTGGTAGACTGTGAGTGCACCAACCTTGCTTTGGGCCACTGGTTTGGCTATTTCAATTATGGTATTTTATCCTCTCTTGTATTAAGTCATCTAATTCTTTACGACCTCTGAAAGCATGTCCATAAGAAGCTTTGGTATCACCTTTCAATCATAAATAGTTCTCCTTTTCTTATATACACCCTTTTTTTATTTTTCATATTCATGTTCTTGTTAATGATTCAGTCCCCCCAGCATTCTGTCACTTGCACCTACGTCTGATGAGTCATTCTCTGTCTACAAACTTTGATTTTGAGAGTATTTTATCTGCAAAATGATTCCATATTTTAATTAAGGTACTGCTCCTAAAACAAAACTTTTGTTTTTCTGTGCTGTCAGTCATATTTAGACAAAAATTTAAAATCCAGATCCTTTCTATCTGCATTTGGATCTGTTTAGTTCTTTCCTTTATCTTGAATATTAAAGTTCTGTACAGTTGTAGCTTTACTTATCCCTATCTGAAATGTTATTGCAAAATTTAAACAGTTCTCTTTTCGCCTCTTTTCACGATACTAAATCATACATAATAGCTTCAGTCAAGAACCTCACCACTACCTTTTCTTAATGTGCCATAAGGTGTGCCAACCAACTCAATGTCCTCTTGGCTTTCGGGCACTTAACATACCAGCCCTTCCCACATTCATTCTGCTGGAATCTACATTCTACATTGTGTTTGAAATGGGATCTACTATGAAGTCCTATAATTCTGTCTGTTTCAGATTTGACATTTTCCAATTAACCCTCCTTGTATCTTTTTAGACCTGTACTACAGAAAGGCACTGGCTACCATCCTGCAATACTTTTGTCCTAGAAGAAAAATGTTTCAAAAAGATGACATAAGGATATAAGCAAGCAATTTCGATTTTATGCTAAAGTTTCCTCCATACCAAGTGCAGGTTCATTTTCATCATTACTGGAATATCTAGTTCTTTAGTATAGTTAAATGCACTGTACTGCAAGAGTTACAATAATACACTTACTCTCATAGCATTTGTGCTTATACTATCATAGGTATCATGTACAGTAATCCTTCATAATCGTGCACTAAGTTGTCAGTAAAGGGAATTGTAAGCAAAAAAAAAAAAGAAAGCAGTAGGTATGGAATGTGATGGCATGGAGGACCTGCATAAAGGAAGAAATATTCTTTTATATTTAGATTTAAGAAACTGTGACTACAATAGTAAATGGAAAACAGACATTTTCTCATAAAAAAATGATAAGCCAGTGTAATGTGACAGAGATAACACTCCAGATATTCCCATGTTCGAACAAGAAAACAAATATCAAAACATACTAGCTACATTCGACAGAGGGATGAAAAAGACCAATATGTTCCCTTGGCAGTTATCAGAAAACTGTACATTTTTAACATATAACTTGTAATCTTTTAGTATCAAACCTAGGACTAGAAATATATGGCCTCAGAGAAAAGTTTAAAGCATCTAGAAAAATGTTGAGATAAGCAAAAGAATAGATATCATCACGAAACAAGATTTGGCAACATGAAAGAGAAAAAACCATAAATCTTAAAGGAAACATTTTCATAAAGCGTTAAACTCGACTAAATTACTGTATTATCTTCCTAATAACAGGTTGCAGCGCAGATCCAATCAGACAAAGACTGGTGATTTATTCAGTAGCTGAACCAAATATAAAAGAAGAGGTACTATGGATAGGCAACTGCTAACAATTAGGGAGAAGAGTGGGCAAAAGAGTAGATCCCCAGAGAACATAATATTATCTATAGCAGTGGAAAGCAGTTGTGACACAATAAAAAAAATATTAAACGGTTTAAGGAAAGTTATAAATGGACCAATTGAAAGGAGTGATGTAGCCACGCTGAATCATAGAGAGAAAAACATGATTCAGTGTGTTCATGTAACGCTGAATCATAGAGAGAAAAACATGATTCAGTGTGTTCATGTAAAAGTATTTAGAGATAGGGCTCTCCATATTAACTAAACATAGAAGATACAGGAAAATGGCAAAAAATGCAAAACAGGCAGATTTCTTTTAAATTACATAAAATTATAAATGTAATCCAGTAGGATTATAAATACTAAATATATAGGCACTTTTGATCACTGCGCCACTGAGTTGGACATATCTGTCAATCAGTAAATTCTTAATTCCACCACTGGAAAAACGTTCAGGCTGAAATCTAGAACCGATAGAAATTGCATTATTGAAGTAAGTCAGGCACTTAATATTTCAGATGCTATATCAGATCTAGATCCCAAGGAGAAGCTAGATGAGATGCTGATGGCTATTTTAATAAGGTACGTCCCTAGAAGGTCACTAAATTCAGGACAGATGACCAGCCATGGTTTGATGATACATGTAGACGTGCTTAAAATGACAAACAGGCCAAATTCAACGCATGAAAACGAAATCGTTCAGGTGTAAATTACACCATTTTTGTTAAGTCTTTCCGTCTGCGAATAGAATTTATGATATCGCTGAGAAAAATTACAACAATTTGGTAAAGAGGAAACTTGCAGGAATTACTCAGCCTCATCTGTGGTGGACCAAACTGACATCATCTGTCTTTGGGATAGGCTCATCTTCCATTCCTCCACTACTAACAACTGATGGTAGATTGGTTACTGGCCCTAAGGAAAAAGCTGAACTGCTTCATCAAGCTTTTGAAGCTAAGCAATCAGCTGAGGATGTTCCTCTCCCTGATACTTGTCATTGTACACTTATTCTTACAAAATTTGTATTTTGTTCTAGGAATATTAAGACAGTTCTTGATAATCTTGATAGCTTGGGTAGAAAAGATCCTGATGGTTTCTTCCCTTTGTTTTTTTAAAAGTTCCTGGTGTGTTGCTTTCCAAGATTAGTAGATTCTATAGATTTTTATGCCGACATAGTACCTTTGCCAATTAGTGTAAGTTTAGTAAGACAGTGCCTGTTCCAAAGAATGGCATATCTGCAGACTACAGTAACTGCAGATTTTAGTGCTGCTTTCGGTTTAGTAAATCACAAGGCACCTATTTATAAATTTCAGAATCTTGGAGTGGGTGGATATGTTTTAGGTATACTTCAAGATTTCCTTAGACGTAGGCAGCAACGAGTTGCTGTTGAAGGTATCTTTAGCTAACCAAGACCTACTGTGCCTCAAGTTCCACAGGGCAGCGCTCATGGTCCACTGTTATTTTTAGTGTATACAGATGATATGGTTGTTGGCCTGGAAAACAAGATTGTTCAGTATGCCGTTGACACTACACTTGTGGGTGCCGTAAAGTCTCCACTTATGAGAATGAAGCCGTATTAGTCTTAGCCGGGACATGGAACGGATTAGTGAATGGTGTAGTCGGTGGGGTATGAGGCCAAACTCCAGTAAAACGAAAACACTTTTGAATAGCAGATCTTGTACAGACTTTCCACCCCATCCTCCCTTCCAAGTCGATGTGACTCTCCTAATGAGTCTGAAGCTTTAACTATTCTAGGTGTAACTTTTGGCTCACATGTTACTGTTGAGAAACATCTAATGAAAGTCGGCAAATGCCGCACAAAAGTTAGGTATTGTACGATAGGCCTCATAAATTTATAAGTGATAAAATCAGTGCAACTTGTTTTAGGTCATTTGTCCTTCCTTAACTAGAATACTGTTTTCCGTTCTGGATGTCTGCTTCTGCCAGAGATTTCTCTCTTTTAGATAGAGTGGTTTGTGGTGGTAGGTTTCTGTTTCCTAATATTAGTAGTTAGGACTTGGACCATCGACGGATGGTCTCTTGTTTGCCAATTTTTCATAAGCTGTATTCTAACAGAGATCTTTCACATTGTCAATCGATCCCTGATCCCCTTTTCCTGCCGAGAGCAACCAGATTTGCTAAACAGCAGCACCAATATGCAGTAAATGCGCCTCGCTGTAGATCTCCGTTCCAGAGGTACTTTATTCCTCACACCGCTGGACTGTGGAAGTCTGCCTGAGGATGTTGTGCAACTGGAACTTCAAAAGTTCAAGCGAAGATGCAATGCATTACTACCCTAATACTATTCTCTTTGAATTTTAATGCATTATTATCAGTTTATAATTTTTTTTTTTTTTTAATAAGCGAAATCGCTTCTTTCTGTATTTTCCTTGCTTCATCGTACTTCTTCCTAATGAACATCATATTCTTTGGAATCTTGAATTTCAAGTCAGTGGCCCCTGTGGGCTTGTTCCATATGAATAGGGTTCATCTTCTGAATAATAATGATAATGATACTGGAATTCTGAATTAGGTGAAAAACACGAAAAATTGCCTAAACAAGCCCATCACACTTAAGTGGTAAACATCATGAAGTACAAGACCCAGGGAACTGGCAAATTTAAAGTGGATGTTGTTCGAAAATAACCCTGTTTCGGAACAGGAATTGTAAGGATATAAAAATATTTAGCCACAGATCAATGGAATGACTACTCGAATAATTTGCTGTAAAGAAAGACTTACAGAATAGCATTTTCTCCAGTAGGAGGCCAAAGTGTATTTCCTTCAAGATGGAAGAAATGAGGAATTAAATTTTTTGTAATTCCGTTGTTGAGGACCAGTTTTTAATAAAATATAACAGGACAGTAAATTTTCTTTAACCACGAGAAACCTTCTTGTCCGAGTTAAACAGTGTAGTGATTTGTAGCAGTGTCAACAGAACTCTAGGCTACTCTTAAAAGAAAAACTATAGATTAAGAGATGTAAGTAATACCATGATCAATTGATGAAGAACAGAAATAATTCAAATGGGAGTTACTGGAATTATAAAATTCTGCATGGGACATGACACATCTATGAATCATCAAGGCTATGATTTTAGTAACTCAAGTAGTTGATACACTGGGGTTCCCCAACAAGGTAAGCAACCTTTGCATTAAAGGTGTGAAAAATGTTTGTATGCCAACGTTTTGAATATGTTTATTAGGCTTTATATGAAACTGAATGGAGGGAATTGCAGAAAGAAAGAGAAAGATGGAAGTTATAGGAATTTTAAAAGTATTCAGAAGTGCTTGAAGGGAAAATAGTTTGTGGACCATGATTTCTGACTGGCATTTAGATGAGAAAAATATATTTTTTTATTGCGTAGGCAGGAAGCAACTAACATCATCTATAAATTTCATAGTTTTGCGCACAAAACATTATTAACCAAGCAAAAACCATTTGTCATATTCAAAGGTAAAGCAGGCTACATATCTTTCTTGGAAAGGTTTTATACACAGCTACGCGGAGGAAGTGTACAAACATTTCTTTATAAGTTAACGTGTCAAACCCATATAAGAATGAGTGAAAAAGAAAACACTCCCCCAACTCTCAGGTATTTTTAACTCATTCCTCATATTTGATCCGTAACCTATGCAGAACATTACTAGCTACACTATACGTGAGTGCCTTCCTACTTTCAGATTTGTATCCTTTACTTTGTGATGGATGTATATTAAGTCTAATAATTCCAGTCCTCTAATATTTGAACAAATATATCATTATATAACTAGTTATGGCGGAAAAGCGTTCTGTCCTATTCTCTCTCTACGTCAAAAATATAATTTCTCTCTACTTAACCTTTAGCTATTCAAACGTGGAGATCAAGATTATTTTTACTTGAGGCTTCACTTAGAAAGGAAGTACAGTACACTGAAAGGAATAAACGTTTCTCAGTGGGTTTTAACATGAGCTGGAACGCTGCCTTTTTTTCATGACGAATTCTGTTTTTCAGGTTCTTCCTAAACAGGCTGATATTTTCAATAAAATTAGCCATTACTGTATTGATCTATAGCCTCATAAGAAAAAAAGTGGAATGCTAGTAAACATAGGTCTTCAAAATTTCAAGATATTCAGCATTCAATGATACGAATTCTCCATTAGTTCATCAAAATAATGCCTAAACATAAATTTGTCAAGTATAGTGAACTATTTTCCAAGAACTGTGTGTTATGTTACTGCTCCTAGCCTTGACAGTTATCACTGTGGTTTGATGTCTTCTTGATCTTTTTATTTTGATTACAGAGAGTACATGTCCGTCGCGGGAACATTAAGAAGAAGGAAGTAAAGAAAGTGTGTTCCCCGTTGAGCCAATCGACCATGGCCGAATTACCACAGTAAATGATCCCCGGTGAATTAGACTTCTAGAGAAAGAAAAAATATAGGGAAGAGACAAAGGCGCGGCCATTCTCTTGATGATGAACTTCTCTGAAAGGACAGAACCATCCTAACAGCAACAGATAAGGTAAACCTGAAACTTTAGTACCTAAGAAGAAAACAAAATGCTCATTTACACAGAAGTAGATTAGTCATGTGACCAGTGTGTTCTATGCAAAACAAGTTAGAATGTTATTTCCTGGGAAACATTTTTGGCATATAGAACTGGATTGATAACATAAATACATAGAAGCATTTTTTTGTAGACGACTGGCAAAAGATGGATGAAAGGCAGAACGACTGATAATGTGGAATAAAACAACTAAAGGAATGTATGCTTAGATGGGATAGACTGAAAAATTTTTGGATAACAGAAATAGATTAAGTGAGAGAGCAGAATCTGATCACTCAACAGCGCCACCAATTTGGTATAAAACATTTTGCATCAAAACAACAGTAATTAGCTTCCGTTGGAAAACTGCATGATGTATGATACACAGAGAAGCTATAAATAATTTTACCCATTTTATGTAAAAATCTTCAACTTAATGAATTGCGGACAGGTCGGGGTGGAATTCCTCCTTGCAACCCAGAACAGTAACAGTCTGATATAAAGTAAGTTATAGGGTGGCCTGTGAATCTGGAACCTTGGGCATGATGAATACCTTGCGATACACAACAAAACCAACACGACACTCCTAATTCATTTAGTGACACGGTCAATTTAGGAGATAGGAACTCCTTGACATCGAACAATAATATGAATCAGTTTATAATTGAATTTAGACGGAGAGTTGTGATCTCATAAGTACACAGAAGCAGAAAATAATCTACATAAATTAAGAAGCACAAGGACTCAGTGGTACAATCGTAAAAATGAATTGAAAAGTATCAGTGTGGAAGTTGAAAACTTGGGCTCTGATGCAAGGCTTATTAAAAATAACAAACGATAAAATATTTGTTCTGAATTGATTAGGTGATAGTGGCACATGCCACGTGAGGCTCAAGTACACCCAAAAACAGCAATCAGACCCAAATAAAAGAGATAAGTTTAATAATTACGTGTTCGGGGACTGACAAGCCTAATACCTTTTGAAATTTGACTCTTCTTACAGTTGAGAGCTCATGGCCAGGGGGTTAGCAAGATACAAAAGAAATGTTACCATTTTTACTGTTCTGATAAAGATGCTAAATTTCCATTATTAAGGAAAACCTCAATGAACCAATATTCTGATTTATTTTTTCTGTTCTTGTAACTATTTAATTTCCTATGCACATGAATTTGGAATAAAGTATGCATTTTTAACGACACAAAATCATGAAAATTTGGTTTGCATAAGTAAAATTACGCAATTTGTTTTGCTATCGTTTCAAACCGGAAAAATACTAATAAATCAGTTGTTAATTTTTATGAAGAATTGGTTAACAACCATCATCTCTCATTCGCTTTGAAAATGGAAGGGGATATGTTTTATCATTTTAGGTTTTATTCACTATTTGCGTTCATTTTGTGCAACTGTGCTATTGGTAATGTATGCACACACTGTATCTGAACGAATTCTCTGAATATTTGCAAACATATAGACATAAAACATACATGCATACAGATTTGTTTTCAACAAAGAATGGACCATTTACTTTCCACACACTAGCAGGTATGAAATTAGTATGTACTTCCTCCTACAAAACATTCATATAGAAGAAAGCTTTTGTAAGAACAGCCTAAATATTCGGAAAATATTTGATCCATAAGTTGTAACGTTACGTTACTTTTCAAATTAAAAAAATATTAGTGTTAGAATACTCTCTTGGCACATACACTAATTGTACTGTTCAGGAATTTTAAAAAAATTTTCCCTTTAAGAATTTGACCTTTTTTTTTATTTATTCACAGCTGAATAAGCAGCCCAAATAATTCTAAACCGTATGAAATGAATTTGGATGTTGAAATAAATTCAGTAACTCTTTGGATATACCATTGTTTTACCTGCTGTAGAAACCCACGTTTATAGTATTTACATTTCCTAACGAGAGAGAGAGAGAGAGAGAGAGAGAGAGAGAGAGAGAGAGAGAGAGAGAGAGAGAGAGAGAGAGAGAGAGAGAGAGAGAGAGAGAGAGAGATACACAACCCAGATTGTGAAAATAAAAGGTAATTTTCATTTTAGAAAAAGCGTGAAAATATGAAGATACGCCGCATGTGGAAAATGATTTTAACACCTAGAAAAGGGGAAATTTTAAATTGTTGAACAATGATAATGAATGGAGGATACAGCTGAACTACCTGTATTTCAGAACTGAAAGAAAAAATAATGTCAGACTATGTATAAATATTATATCTGGAAATGTTAGAGAGGAAGTAATCATTTCAACATAGGGACAGTCATGTGGAACCGACGTAATTCACACAGAAACCTTGCATTTTATTTGCTGGTAGCAACTTTACATATGCTTGGGATAACGTCCATTGCCCCTGTGCATATTAAAGTGTAATTGAGAATACAAAGATTATAGAAGCACATTTTTCTGTATATTTGTTAAACCTAATCGAGAGGCAATTCATCATATTAGGGACAGTAAAGACAGAAGGTATTGTAGACATAGCACAGAATCATGTTGGAGAGATTATCTGAGAACATGTTACTATAAAAAAAAAATCAGGTAAAAAAGTTAATAAATTCAATGTGAAGGAAGGTTAATTGGTATGCAGTAGGCTGTGAATAAATCGGTGTATAAAGAAAACTATGCCCTTGTAATGTTATGTTGGTTAGGAAATTAATTAGGTTTATTTGAAGTAATCAAAAGTAGATTTCGAAATTCCTTTGGTTCATTTTTAACTTGTCCCTGGTTCATTTTTAACTTGTCCCTGGACAGAATGATGGACAAATTTAAGGTGAAACTTGCTGGAAAAAAGTGTGACTGAATGATTAGGTAGGTAATATCACCATATTACTAACAACTGGCCAAGAATAGCAAAGGCCATGCGCATCATTTATAACGTACTTGATAAGGGGTTTTTATCGCTGAAAATTAAAGGCATCAAGGACTTTCACATCTGCAAGATCAGTAATTCTCTTACATATGCATGTAAGGTAAAAACAATACTTTGACTGCCATATAGAAGTTCATTTTCCAAACCCTGAGCAGAATGAGAAAACAGACAGAGCTTTAGCGACCTCTTTCATAGAACGCCAGGGTTTCAGGCTACATCATAACGATCAAAAAAACAATTTAATATAACTCCTTGGGAGAACACATAGCAAGAACGACAAAGAGAGCTTTCCACCTCACTAGACATATCAAAATCTATCCTTAACACAAATATTGAGGAAATTTTTCTGTTCTATGATCGAGTTATAATAAACATTGTACTTGACAGAAATATACTAGTTACTATTTCTGAACTTTTAAAATGAAACGAAAGGAGTCTGCTCTGGAGCCTTATCTTGTCAATCATCGAAAACTGTTCAGACTCTGCATTTCGGAATTACAAATTACAAATAACACAGCCTTAGATTCATCCGCCTTACGTTTGGTTTATAAACAAATTTCTGGCAAATGGTGTCTCCTTGTGCGTCTTACCCTGATTTGCATGTGTACGAACACCTCAGTAATGTTCATATAAAAGCCTATATTATATTTTATAAACTAGTAAGTCTTTTCAGTAAAATTCGACCCTAAAGAAGCGCAAGCATCAGATTGTTAGGTGTTCGGTGCTCAGCAAATAAAACATTGACATATTTTAAACTAACGAGGTGTGCATTCATGTTGTCTATCTTCCGCGTGTGGAGACATGCAAATTTAAAGGCTTTTTTGATGTACAATTGAATATTAAGAGATTTTTACCAAGCATACTTGTCTCCAAGTATCTAAGACGTTTAAGTTTTACTGAAATCAGACTTCATGAAATTGTTTAGAAAATTAAAAACTAGTCACGATTCTAATAAATTTGCCAAAGAAGGTAAGTTTTGGGTTAGATATAGATCTTAATATATTCCATGTTCATAATTAGATTTTTTACGTCCTTTATCCAGTCGAAGACAAGAATTCGCAAATGATATGGGCCTAATTAAGGTGCTCCAGGTTGCTTCAAAACAGCCCTTATTGCAGACTAACAGTTAGATTACTTATATTCATAAGGCATGCATATTATAAACTCGGCAGAGCACGTACAAATTAACAAAAGTGCTGAATGATACTGACAGAAATTCTGCCAATCGCATATCGTTATTCATGCAAAATGTGCAGTTTTATGTGTTCGAGTACTAGGACAGTGCTCATAATAAGAAAATAATAAAAGCCTGCCAAGACTTACAATACAAGGCATGTAGTATGCTGTAAATGTATAGCATTAATTAACACCGAAGAAATTGGTAACTCAAAGTCTTCTTGGATCAACTTGGAACCTTCGTTCCATTTTAGACTTTTAAGCTCTGTAAAGATGTTTTAAGAGTCTTTCGATAATTTCTGTTTATGTTTCCAATACTTAAGATCTATGATATCAATCCATTTATAAAACTCATTTCCTATAGTTTTGACCCTGTTCTATATTCTCTTTGTGTTGTCAGCCAAGGGTTTTTTTTTTTTCATTGTAGTTTAAAGATACAACTGTTACTTTAATTTTCTGTGGTGGTGCTCTGAAAGGATCGTTAACTTCCATACCCATCACTTCTTCTTTATTTAATTACACCCTTCAAAGCTGATAATATCCAAACCACATACATGAAGGCAGTCTTCTGTTTTTAAATGAATGTCTTTCATCTTTCTTACAAAAGCTCAAAGTATTCCGTAATCTTGTCGGAAAACTTTACTGTCGACTCTAGCAACATAACATGTATACTGATATGAGCTAAATTGTTCAACACTTTGAAACAATTTTTCTTAAAAGTTAACATAATATTGTGTCAAACCCCGTAGACCTCCCGAATATCTTGAAATTAAATCCTTCTTAATATCTTTTTCTAGCAGTGACATATCATGGAACTGGCTAAATTACCAGTAAACATGTGTATTCTTTGGATATTACATATACTCGACCAGAAATTAGGATCCACTTTCACTTGCTTGCCCTCATTTGGTTATTTTTCCCATTTCTGATAAATTTATTGCCCTGTGTTTATTGTTGGTGAATATGAAAAACATCCTGCTCAAATAAATTATGTTTGGTTATGTCCTATGTCAGCACTTCCTGCTCTTTGGAAATTTTCCTTGGGTATTGCAGAAATGAACAGCTTAATTAAACTTTTCAAAAATTTTAGCCACATGATGTATGTTATCGTTTACATTCACCACAGAAATTCAGATCTTGTATACTAGCTATGTTTCTTATATTCACTTCATTTATGTCAGTTTCAGAAGGTTTTGCAATTATAAATTTCCTGTGAATGGGACACAGCTTGTTATGATCACTCATTTCAGAATAAGGAAATCTGCAAGTATTTTAGTAACTATAAACCCATAGCCTTAGCAGTTTATAACTAGACTGTTACCTGAATAAGTTGTCAAGGTTTTTGTTGATTGAGCATTCAAGAAATCTTTAAAAGTCACTGCTATGGGGATTGCTCCCAACCATATATTAATTTAAGGGCATATTTCGTATTTAAATCATAGCACATGTTTGTGCTATAAACAAGAAACATTTTATTTTGTCAATTGTCAGTGACAGCATCCACAGGATGAAGCATACCAACATCATCTGTTCTTCCTATCCCAACACCGAGGTGGTAGTATGTGGTGAAAAATATCTGCAATGATTTACCCAGGGGTCTTCCAGATATTGGATATGGCAGACATATTAAAAAATTACTCTGCTGATGTAAATCAGTAAGTTCATACCCTTTTCTCCACATTTTGTCTGTTTATGTGCTTCTAAACAGCAGAATACCTTGTACATTACCGTAACAAAATAAGAGCCTTCTTTCTCTTTCTCTCTTATCTGTGAGCAATGCCAAAACTGCTCATGTGAGCTGGATTTGAAGAACTTGCGAGGAGGGTTTACAAGTCCTCCCCCTCCACTTGCACTGTTTCCTGTTCCACCAGGAATTCAGGAAGTGGTGAGCTGGTCAGAAGAGGCGTTGCAGTGTGTAGTGGATCTTCAAGAGGCAACGGAGACACATCAGACTCCTGGTTGAAAGAACCTGTCATGTCAACAAAGACTGCCAAAGTGTTTTCTCAGTTTTTCAAGCTGGATGACTGAGTAACCAAAGAAGTGGATGGCGATGGGCTTGGATGTGTGGGGGTCGGGGTCGGGGTCTGACGAAGCTGTCAAGCGTGGTCTGACAAAAAGAATGATGATTCTGCTTTACAATCACCAGCTGCCAAATTTCTTGAACTTCTTCAGCCAATGCCAAGGGCCTGGAAATTGCTACTGTCAATGTTGGCTTTCTTGCCAAGCTTGATGAATTCATTCAAGATCCTCAGGATCTTCTTGTTGGTTGAGATTGAGTGTGCATTGAAATCGTTATTGGCGTCGTCGTCGTCATTATCTTCAGGGGCTTCCTCCTCCATCTCACCAGTGGCAACTGCAGCAGCTATCTTGTTGTCAGGAGCCAGTACCGTCACCATCGTCGTCCAGCCACTCTCATACATCATTCTTGAGTACATAGGAAGTTGGTAGCCCATCTTCCCCCTTAAGGACAAGGTTCCATGCATGATCCAGGGTCTACATGGTAATATCCTCCCAAGCATCTGTGAAGTTTTAGAGGGCAGACGTCAGCGGATACTTTTGAAAATTCACCAGAACCCATTCCCCTGTGTATCCAACCTTTGTTCCTTCTCCCCATTCTCGAAAACCATTATTACCTCCTCCTGGAACATCACCCAGTACAGCAGTTTGAATTCAAGAATATCACTTTGGTTCATGAGTTAATATAAATGTAGTTGTATTAGGAGACAAAAGTAGGTCCCTAAAACAACCTTCATCAGCAACAATCTGTGTTCTGGTAGGATGCATAGGCACATTATTGATGAGAAGCAGAACCTTCACCTAATGTCTAAAGATGCCAAGGTCCTGATGATGAACATCCTCCTTGCAAAAGTGGTTATGGGATCAGAGATAATCTTGGCAGTGAGCCAAGCCTTTCCCAAATTATACCTAGTCAGTGGGAGACTATCCATCAACACACACGGGGTGCAGAGTTCCTTTACATGTGCAACTATGACTGGCTTGCAACAATAGCTACTGGAAATGTTTGCACAGAACAAAGCAGCAAAACATTACTTGGAAAACTTTCTGCAAGTAAAATTTTTGTCCTTGTCAACCAAGGTATTCTTGGTTAAGGAGCAATAGAGTGGACCAGTTTCATCTCCACTATAGATCTGACTCAAAACCAGGCCTTTTTTCCATTAAGTCATTCATTGTCTGCCAAAATTCCTCTATTCCTTCCTCGGATGCATTGAAGGCTTCTCCATGAGTCTTCTTGTTTGAAAGCACACACAACTTTTGAACCGAAACATCAACCCTTAGATGCCTTAAAGTCTGCAACCTCATGCAGACCTTCAAACTTTGTAGCATCAGCCATCAACTTAGCACCACCACTCACATGCACCCCAGGCGATCTCTGCTAACGAAACCAGATCAAGATTGTTTGTTCAACCACCTCATGGCTGGGCCTGGCCATGACCTTGCAGGCCACATCCCTGGAAGTCTACTTTTAAAAGTTGATCTCATACTTTTTCAGCTTGTCATTTGAGTTCTTGGGGTACAGCAAGGTAGACCATGCTATTGCATACTTGCCTTGATCCTCTCTTTTCCAGCTTCATCTGAAGAGTCAGCACCTTCCTGACCCTTTTAGGAGATGGTGAGGCCATGTAAACAATACGCAGAACCACATACAGCAAAAAAAAAAGCATCTGCAATGCTGCAAGAACACCCACAAAAGCCAAAAAACCAACAGAAAGCATTATGTCACAAGACAAACACAGCAACCATTCAATATTTGATTACTAAGAAATGATGTGCAGTGCAGTTAGATAAAGCAGCATTATACGCCTCATGACAAGAGTGTAGGTATTTTCACAGGAAGCCAATGAGAGAAGGAAACTCCTATGATATAGTCATGATACATCTCCATCAGCCACTCAAAGGCTATAAACAAGATGTTATATGACATTGTTGCTTAGGAGCCAATAACAGTCGCAAAAGCTCACAAAGCACCAGTGGTCCGCCACCCATTACATTTCTATGACATTATTGTAGTCATGATGCATCTTTATCAGGCACCGAAAACTGATAAGCAAAATGACATGTAATGATATTTTATATGACATTGATTTTGCACTAATACCAATCATGAAAGCTCCCAAGCAGATGAGGCCGCTCCCTGCCCAACTCTCCAGGCCCTCCCCACCCGATTACGATGCTCTGCCTACTCCTTCCCTCAGTACCATTTTTTCTTTGCGCTATGTAAACTGTTAACAGTGTAACAGTGAATTTTTTCGCCCCATGCAGCATTGCCAAGCATACAGAAGCCTTTTTTACTCATTTTCATCTTAATACATTATATATATATATATATATATATATATATATATATATATATATATATATATATATATATATATATATATATATATATATATATATATATATATATATATATATATATATAATATATATATATATATATCCACATACATCTTTCAGGGGCTGTGGTTGCTTGCAAATAATGTCAGTTTTGGATAGTGGGTATGTGTATAATTGGGGGAATACTGTACCTAGCTTCATTCATGTAAATGGATCTCTACGTTTATGAATTGGATTTTTAATCCTAAAAATCCATTTGATGAAACTTTTCGTTTAAAAAAATGTTGGGCAAAAGTTTATGGAGCCATGACATCATGAATGTCAGCAAAACCATCTGCAACACCAAGTAGATTGCCTACTACCATTTTGCATGTTCCAAATGGACAGATGGTATTTCTTTTCAAAACTTGTGCCATACTGTGATTCTTAGAGTAATTTAAGTTTGTCAGATAAGTCCAGTTATTGAAGCTGACTACTCCTAAAAGCTTAAACCCAAATGGTGTTAGGAATGGTTGTCTTCAGTGTTCAGATATCCTGTATGTAACTTTTAAATGCTCTGTACGACTTGTAGAGTAAACAGAATAAAAGTATTTATTTTGCAATAATGAGATATGAAATGTAGCTGTTAATAAATGTAAAATA
>NC_089760.1:7972500-7975000 GCF_040412425.1 Macrobrachium rosenbergii | reverse complement strand
CAGTTATTTTTGGATGGCATCTTAACCTGAAATACTTTTCTAAAAGCATTGGTAGAATAGTCTTCTATATAAGTTATCTTTCTCTTAAGTGAAAATTTTGAATATGGATACAAACAAATGCGTAATACACTGACTCACAGAATTCATGGAGACAATGAATCTGTTGCTGACAAATAAAATCATTATTTATAGCATCCAATGAAGGTGCATTGTATTATGAAAAACAAAAGTATAAATGCTTTTAATATGTATCATATAGTCAACCAAAAGCTTCATGCAGACATATTTCACAAAATAAAGAGCAGTGACTATAATCTGTAATCTGTAATCCTATGGTGACAAGTAAATCTAAACCTGTAGGAGACTGAAAAGTACCTATAGTTCTCTAGAATTCTTAACACTAATGCATGTAAACTTTAGTTTGGGCTATAGACAGAGTATCAGTGAACATCTACTAAAATCATATTATCACTATTTTCACAATGTGAAATTGATAACTTCGGGGATTTGGCACCATTAAAAAGGCAAGGGTGTTAACAGGAGATGAGACGAGGTAGGGGATGAAATAAACAATGGTATAGTAATAAGGATCAAGGTATTGTTGTTGACATTTTAATGACGTCATTACCGTATACTTATCGTAAAGATATCTATCACTACTTTAACCAGTGCCTTACCATATCCAAATGAAGTAAGCTATAGTGTCGTCAGAAGAATGCTTACCATGTAAAAACCTTCTTCAAATGGGTTGTAAATTCACACTCAGTACTTGTGTAAATACTACCAAGCATCTTCGGGGGTTGAAATATATTCACACTGTAATATCAGACTACCTTATGCACTAAACATTGAATGGAACTGTGAAGTGTTATTGTATATTAATATTCCCAAACCTTGTCTTAGATATTAGACTGTTCCTATACAAACCAAGTGAAAGAACACAGATTTGTAAATTTAATGGAAAAATCGTGCAGGTTATTATATATCAAATATTTAGAAATAATTTTCTGTGATATGCAGATTAATGGTAGACACAGGTTTGATTGCTCACAAAATAACATAAAAAAAATTGATTTAGGTAATGATATACGTACGGTACAAATGCAATCGTCACCCATAACAAATTACACTAACGACGTACTCGTTGCACAAGAGAAGACATGCACTCTACAACATAACAACATCAATCACGTACAGAGATAAAACAGAGAATGACATTTATATACCCCGTGAGGCTTCCTATCTATAGATTTCTAGTTGAGGTATCAAAGACAAACGTTCTAACGCGTTTAATTCCCGCTTGATGAGAAAATAACTGTCTAAAGGAATAAAAATAAAAAAAAGTCCTCATTTTGCGGCAATCGAGCTATGACAACAAAGCTGAGATAATTATTTTCTTTTCCATCACCTGCAATCTTTGTAATGAGACCATACACAGGGAAGGAGTACAACGCCTATAATATTTTTTTCCGAGACGGACTGACGACAAATTTTAGATCTAAAATAATATACAGAAAGTTTTAAAAATCAGAAAATTGAGCGAAAAGTATCAGCTATCCAAACATGAACAGGAATGTACTATATCATAATTTCCGATGATATGAATGTAAGTGATGTCCACTAAAACTAGGATTTAATACAAAACTGAAGACAAAACTAAAGCAGTTTCAGAGGAAATACTTAGGGAATGGCAAGTCCCCGTAATTTTTCGTTAACATTTCCAAAGGCTGGTAAGACACCTTAACTCGAAAGGATAACAAACCACAAAAGAATGAAGACTAGATGGAACTGATCAAGGAGTAAATTTTTAAGTATACGTGTATTTTTGCAATCCCGGTTTCAGTCAATGTACAAATATAGATATATCACAAAATACGGTCTTGAGTCTTCATTCCTTATCCAATATGTATCTAGATTCTAGTTTCTTTCTTGAAAATTCTGCCGTTAATAAGGACATGACTGGCCTTAATGAAATATTATATATATATATATATATATATATATATATATATATATATATATATATATATATATATATATATATATATATATATATATATATATATATATATATATATATATATATATATATATATATATATATATATATATATATATATATATATATATATATATATATATATATATATATATATATATATATATATATATATTAGCTCTGCTTGGTCGAGTTACCTATCAATCCAGCACTTAAGACCTGCAGAGAAACCCAAATGCTGTATCGTTTTAGCGTCATCCCTCCCAGAGGCACAAAAAGGCGCATGATGACATACACACACACACATTCACACACACATATATATATATATATATATATATATATATATATATATATATATATTTATATATTTATATATATATATATATATATATATATATACATACATACATAATACACACACACAATATATACCTAAAATATGGCATTGCTCTTTATAATGAAAGGGGCCAGTGGGATCAAATCAAAGAAGGTATTTGT
>NC_089760.1:7960000-7967500 GCF_040412425.1 Macrobrachium rosenbergii | reverse complement strand
CAAGAAAAATGATTTGTTGATGGTGAACTAAGATTTTGAGGGCCAGTTTGAATACAGATAAGGTAACATCATTTGAAGAACTAAACATCATTTATCTCTGCATGTGTTGCTAAGAACTAAAAGTCTGGAAATACTGAGATGATAAATGCGTAGGTATTTTTCATAATGTATAAAATGAATATGTAAAGATGACACAAAAAATTTCAGACTGATTCATAAATTATGGTCTTCTGTTATAATCATGATATCAGCGGTGGCTAAGAAAAAGTGTTTAATTTGGCCGATCGCTAAATTTAACCTTAAATAGAATAAAAATAAAATTTGATGTGTTCAGAGTTTACCAATTTGCAGAAATGTTTGATCGTATATAACCAGTATGTCCAATGCATATATTTATACAGAACTGATTCCAGCAGTGAAAGCCACGTATGCAAGTACGAAAGTCAAAACAGAAGTCTTGCATTCCTGTATTTCGAAAGCTAAAAAATGAATTGAGATGATCAACTAAGTTTTAAATGTATCTCATTAAATACTTGAGACTTTAATTCAGTTACATGGATTCTGCAATAATTGACCGTTCTATTTAGGATTTATTGTAACCAACAGAACCAATTAAGTGACTGAACGGTAAAATGTAAAGAATGAATCAACTGTCATGATGTTTCGTATTTTTCTTCAGTAAAAGCATATTTTTATATCACAAATGCTGAATGATAGCGACTTATCATATAGGAATAGATAATTTAGAAAGTTCCAAATCTGCATCAGTCACAAAGCAAAGTCCATATTTGAAGGACAAAAATATGATGTTAAAATCATAAGGTATATTTATCTTCTCTCTCCAAAAATGCTATTCCCTTGCTTGATGAACATAGCCATACCAAGTGAAGAGAGATGAGGTAAACTGTATAAATCTAAACCATTGCTTACATAGCTGTAAACTAATCAGGGTAAAACCCCACAGAACTGTT
Source organism: Macrobrachium rosenbergii (assembly GCF_040412425.1). Taxonomy (NCBI): domain Eukaryota; kingdom Metazoa; phylum Arthropoda; class Malacostraca; order Decapoda; family Palaemonidae; genus Macrobrachium; species Macrobrachium rosenbergii. The sequence continues at coordinate 7,966,529 of NC_089760.1, read as the reverse complement.
AAATTCCGTTTTCATGAAAAAATTGCGTGGAGAAGAGTGCTGTTATATGCTTTGTCATTCCTGCACATTACCAACACTTCAACATTGCCGTTTTTTCATGAAACCTCTTAAATTTATCAAAACTAATAAGGTCAGTATTAAGTATTAATGCTTTATATATATATATATATATATATATATATATATATATATATATATATATATATATATATATATATATATATATATATATATATATATATATATATGTATGTATGTATATGTGTGTGTATTTTAGTGTCATTTGTACAAAGTAATTAAAAATAAAAAGTTCCATGACTTCTCTGTTATCATTGAAAACTTACTATAAGCAGGATTATTAACAGTCATATAACAATGTTGGTCAGGCTTAGTTTAACACATTCCTTTCTGTATCAAGCCAAAAGTAAATGCATGTGTTTTGTGTCTAACATAAAATGATCTTGAGCCCATTCATTAAAATTAACTGAACACAGAGAACTATGTTAGAGAAAGATCAATTTTTTTTTTAATTGAATGGAAAGCAGAGGAATTACTTCAAGAAAATACCAAGAGTGTTGGTATTATTCAAAGTAAACTTAAGTGAAGTTAAATTGAAAATAAAGGAACAGTGTTAGTGAAAGGGCAAAAGTTTGGGTTTCAGTCAAGTTCAATGGATTTCAGGGGAACTGAATAAGGGAAAGAGTGAAAATGTTTTCTTACAGTCAATTTAAAGGAAAGCAGGAGATACGTTTCCGGTACAGGTCGAAAAAGTTTGTTCCAGAAAAATTTATTCGGAGGGAATGAATCGTGTCAGGAAAATATGGAAAGTTTGTTTTACTCAGTAAAAGATTAGTGGTTTGTTTCACTCGGTAAAAGATTAGTGGTTTGCTTCACTCAGTAAAAGATTAGCGGTATAAATTACAGAAAAATTAAGTAGATGGCAGGAGAAATTTGTCAGTGAAAGATCAAGAGTTTTTGTTACATTCTAGTTAACTGGAATGAAGGTGAAACGTGTCAGAGAAAGATCGAAAGCGTGTATGATTTCTTTTCATACAAGTTAAATGGAAAGAAGGGGGACCATGTCAGAGAAAGATGAGAATGTTAGTAACAGTCACGAATATTATTTAGCCAAGTTAAAAGGAGGGCAGGCGGACCTATCACAGGAAAAGATTAGAGTGCGAGATTATCTAGAGGGCAGGGAAACTGTGCCAAGGAAAGATCGAAATCATTTGCTTCAACTAAGGCAAATGGCAAGTGATGGTTTTAGTCAAGTTAAATTTATGACGGGAACTGTGTTAGGGAAAGATGGAGAGTTTTTGTCTCAGTCAAGTTAAATGGTAGGCAGGGAAATATCAGAAGTCAGGTTAAATGGAACAAAGGGATAATTTGTCAGAGAATCACTGAAATACTTTGTTATAGCCATATTAAATGGCAGGCAGCTTGGTTAGTGAAAGATCGAAAATGTTTCTTTCAGTCAAATTAAATTTATTGATAAGGAACCTTGTAATAGGAAGAGCGGAAGTGTTTTTATACAGTCGAGTTGAATGGGAGGCTACGGAATAGTCTCAGGTGAAGAATAAGAAGTGTTTCAGTTAGGGGACTGTCTTTGAGAAAGACAGAAACTGTTGGTTCCAGTCCAGAAAAGGAAACAGTGTCAGTGAAATACCGAAATTGTTTGTTACAGTCAATAAATATGGACGTAAAAGGAACTACGTTAGACAAAGATCCAAAGTTTTTTTTTTCTGTCAAGTTATTGGGAAAGCTGGGGAATTGTCTCAAGGAAAGATTTACAGAGTGTGTTCCAGTTCAGTTTAAATGTGAGAGAAGGGAGCTGTGTCATGAATATATGAAAAGTGTAAATTTCAGTCCAGTCATATAGAATTCAGAGAATTCCATATAACTGTTTGTTAGAGTAAAGTTCAATGAAAAGTTGGGGAACTGTGCTAGAAAATGATCAAAACTGTTGGTTTCGTTATCGTTATATGGAATACAGGGGAACTGAGTCAAGAAAAGAATCAAAGTGCTGGAATCAGTTAAATTCAATAGAAAGTAGAGGAACTGTGTTAAGGACGGCTCGAAAGTGATTTTTCACCATCAAGTTATATGGAAAGTGTCAGGTAACGATAGAAAATGTTGATTTAAGAAAGTTAATAGACAAGAAAGGAACTGTTTCAGGAAAAGGCTGAAAGTACTGGTTTTAGTTAAGTGAACTAGAAGACATGGGAAGTGTGTCAGTGAAAGATCGGAAGTAGTTGTTTCACCCAAGTTAGATGGTAGTTAAAATAATATCAATTTTTTTTTTTTCTAATAAAATGGTACATGGTTTCATCCGGAGTTGTGTCCCACATGTCCCGGTCCTGTCATTCTTTTTTCTTCGTTATTTTCACTTTTGCTTTTGCGTCTTAGCTTGAAAAGGTACCGTAATGCCTTTTCTAATAAAAACTAGTAAAAATTGCACCGAAGTTTCTTCGGAGCAGTCGATTCTTCTGTACATTCGCTACAGTGTATAATCAAGGCCACCGAAAATAGATCTGTCATTCGGTGGTCTCGCTATAATGCTGCATGAGCAGCTGTCCATGAAACTTTAACCACGGCCCGGTGGTGGCCTGTGCTATATCGTTGCCAGACGCACGATTAAGGCTAACTTCAGCCTTAAATAAAATAAAAACTACAGAGGCTATAGGGCTGCAATGTGGCATGTTTGATGACTGGAGGCTGGATGATCAACATACCAATTTGCAGCCCTCTAGCCTCAGTAGTTTTTAAGATCTGAAGGCGGACAGAAAAAAATGCGGGTAGAATAAAGTGCGGACGGACAAACAGAGCCGGCCGATAGTTTTCTCTTACAGAAAACTAAAAATAGGGTATGGTTACGAGATTCCCGTGTTTATGTAGCAACCAAAGGATGCGGTTTATTTGATGAAGCTTTTCTTCTATAAAAAAAAGACAGCAGATATATATATATATATATATATATATATATATATATATATATATATATAGAGAGAGAGAGAGAGAGAGAGAGAGAGAGAGAGAGAGAGAGAGAGAGAGAGAGAGAACGACTGATATATATATATATATATATATATATATATATATATATATATATATATATATATATATATAGAGAGAGAGAGAGAGAGAGAGAGAGAGAGAGAGAGAGAGAGAGAGAGAGAAAACGACTGATGCTGATACCAATTCATTTAGGAAGAAAGCTGAATCAAGACAGCCTGATGAAGTCATACTGGGTATGATCAGTCAGTGACATTTTGATATGTGTAATAAGGAAGTAAGTAGGGTGATCCTTTCCCGCAGTACTCGTCTTAATCCCACATTCATGATGAAAATCCTATGCGGTGTATATCACATATCCGTACAGATAATAATTTCCTTTTATTGTACCACCGTTTACATTCTCTTCCTTCCAACTAACTTTCCACCCTCTCCTAACAATTGTTTCATAATGCAACTGCAAGGTTTTCTTCCTGTTACATGTACAAAACCTTTTTACTTTCAATTCCCCGTTCAGCGCCGATTGACCTCATAGGTTTCATTACTTGGCCTTTGACCTAAATTTTATATTATATTCCATTCCATTGCAGATGGTAATGAATTCCATTTCCACTAATAATTACTTTTAAACGACTGTATTTCATTCAGAAAACGTATGGATGCAATTTATTGGTACCGGCATTTATAGAGTAGGCTATTCTGGGACATAACGTGTTACAAGAGAACAAGGAGATCTAGGAAAAAATATTTTATTAAAAGTTTTTTTTTCACTGATGGGTAACTGATATATCGAGCTCCGATTTCTCTTATGAATGGTTAGTGCTGGGTTGTATCGAGGTCATTCTTTTTTTTCATATTTGCCATTACAATAACCGTCATTTTTATTCTGTAATAAATTTTTTAATGCTATAACATATCATTCGCGAATATACCTCCTTGAACGTTATGAAAATTATATTTTATTATGCGTTACGAGTACTTATTCTCTTTCTTTTGTAATCATTTCACTATCACGAATATTACTCATTATCACAGACAGCATGAAACCCTTTACAATTATAAGCGCAGTTGAAAGAGCGAGGTTAATCCTCATTAATAAAAACTTATCATGATCAAAACACATTATTTTAAAAGTTTTCAAATATTTATCCTTATTCAAGATAACATTTATTTCCTGATTTAGTTCACTTATTCAAAGAAAACGAAATAAAGGGCTACGCTCTGTTACGTATCTTTTCCTTTACTGAGAGACGTTCAGAAATCTCCGCAATGTTTCGTCATGGCTAGATATAGCCAACTTGCTAAAGTGCATTCCGCAATGACGTCTGTGCAACAAGCAAATTGTAGTAACCACTGCACTTATTTGTCGAAACCTTTGTAGTTGCTTAATTCGGTCAGTAAAAGAATTTTGCCAGAAGTGTAGTGCTTTTGGCTGAAATGAAGGCATAGTGTAGAAAATTTTTATTCTTTATTGATGGTGTTCACGTGTGTCTTTCAAGACATGTGGTAGACCAACAATGTGATGCCGTCTAAAGATGATAGACCAGCAAAGACACTGGCAAGATTATAATTACTAATATCTGATGTAAAATTCAGCATGTACGATGTATGAAATTTACAGATGATGAATAAACGTAAAGTTATAATGAATAACGTAGGTGTTGTAGGATTATATAACTGTCTAAACATGAAGATAATATTGTATGTTATAGGATCTGAAAGATAATCAAAATTATAACAATGCATTGATACAATAAGTAAGAATTGATATGAAGATAACCAAAAAAATCCTCACATTAGTAAATATATAATAAGTTCAGAGGTTCATAGATTGTTCTAGAAATTTTAAAGGAAACCAAAATAAAAGGGAACTAAATTGTAATATTCCAAATAACAAAGATTCCATGGTAACCCTATATTCTGCTCCAGCGGTAGTATTGGGTACATTGTATGTAGCGAGTATTGGAATTTTAGGAAGACATAGCAAAAAAGTCGAAAGAAAATCGTAGCTTTTTGGTATGATCACGATCACCGGTATTTTATTAAGCACGTCCACAGTGAATGAACAGGAAAGGCTGAAAAGTAACGTACTGCTCCTACAGTGTATGTGTGCCGTAACTTTGGAATTTTGTTCGACAAGAAAATTATATATTAATTCTGCAGGCGGATTTAATAAATTAAGTGAATGGTACACAATAATTATAATCATAAAGATGGTAATGTAAAACGGCGTTGATATCTCGTCAAAGCCTTACCGAAAAATTACCATGAATATACAGCAATTGTATAGGTCTTCTCACTTCCCTCTACTTGATCAATGATTTTATGAACTAGTGCTTAAAAAATTGCAACATATGCAAGTGTGTAAATGAAATATTTATTATTTTTTAGAAATTATTATTTACCTGAATTGAAATTTTCTTTTAACTGGAAAAATAATTCTTCGATTACTGTCATCAGCCGATGAGAAGTATTTCTTAGCAATATAAAGATTATAATTTACTTTTTGTTTACTACTAAAGCCTTGCAAGAATTATCCTTGGCAAACGAGAACTCTTATTTTTACATAGAATTTAACAGGCGGACAATAATGGTGAGGAGTTCATATCATCAGGTACAAAGACCGCAGTGAGCTTTGTACCTGATGCTTGCTGATCTCGATCTCTAAAATGTCCGTGCCCTTGCTGATTGATATTTCGAATTTTTAAGAGGTTTTCCCCATGATTACAAGTAATCGTCCATATTATATCTGACGACGGCATTTTTCACCTCGCTCACCCTACTATATTAAGACAGTTTTATATATATATATATATATATATATATATATATATATATATATATATATATATATATATATATATATATATATATATATATATATATATATATATATATATATATATATATATATATATATATGTGTGTGTGTGTGTGTGTGTGTGTGTGTGTGTGTTTGCATATTATATTGATAAGATAATTTTAACGTAACTTTGCTGATCGAAGTTCTTATGTTCAGAGATAATTTTTTTTTTTTTTTTTTTTTTTTTTTTTTTTTTTTTTTTTTTTTTTTTTACGACGTAACATTGCAAAATAATTTCCCGTATTTTCTCGATAACCGTCGAACAATGTACTCAAATAACTTGGATAACCATACATATACAGAAGATATAAGGGATACAGATCAGCCAACGTGCTCTTTGCAATAGTTCCATAAAAGAACGGTAAAACGTAATCGGTCTTAAAATGCCATCTCAGCTCGCTGCTACGTAGCACAACGTCTGTTGCTTGAATATTTTATAACAGTCAGGACGCTACTTTACTGTACTCCGATGAGACTGATTCACGATGGCCTGGAAAATTAGTTGACAAACTACTTCGGAATTGCTTATTAAAATATACTAGAGTCCCTCTAAAGCCGTCGTTCCTATCTTTAAATATCCATAAACATTTTACTCGAATTTTGACATAGAAATGAGGACGATTTCAAACAACTGTAAATGTAAGGAAACTAACT
>NC_089760.1:7917500-7955000 GCF_040412425.1 Macrobrachium rosenbergii | reverse complement strand
ATATATACAAATTATATCAAGACTCGGTATATCTCCGTTGGAGAATCTCATTTTATTATCAATGCTACGAAGTTTTTCCTATTTTATTATAGTGACTCTAGATAAGACTTGGTCAATTGATCTTCCTCTCTATATACCACACACACAATTCATGCATGCACCTTCGATAACTGTGCTTCAGTTTTATTATGAAGAGATAGTTCAGCTTCTCCTTCATATGCCTGGAATTGTATCTTCATAAAACCTTATCTTCTATTCCAGGCCTTTTGCAGAGACTGTGCTGCCTTCCCTGGTTCACCATACTATTATTCAAGTTCTATCATCACGACATCATAGGTTATTATTTCCTAGAAATAGGCACTCACAGAAACGAGCAAAGCACGCACCAGCTTTCATGACTCTGCCTTCCGGCTTTCATTTACTATTAAGTTTAACTTGCTCTTCTTATCTATGCCATGACACGTTTTGGAACACGCAGCTCTTGTTATGAAATTTTTTCACACCGTGATTTTATACAATCCGTAGGTCTTCTTGATTAACCCTTTGGAAAACATTATCTGGGGACGAGCGTCATTCAGCGACTCAGTTGGCGTAAACCACACTTCATATCTTTCACTTCCACCAATTAATAGTTGTCATTGGACGGGTTGGTATCATTCATTCGGCTGGTACAGCACTCTGCTGGGCCTAGTCGTACGATTCCAACCATTTGTTCGATTCTGATAACGGAGCCAATGAAGAATTAGAGAAATTTATTTCTGATTGATAGAAATTCATTTCTCGTTATAATGTGGGTTCGGTTTCACGACGGGTAAAAGCAGTACGACATAAGCTGTAGGTCCTGTTGCTAGGTAACCAATTGGTTCTTAGCCACGTAAAATAAATCTAAATCCTTCAGGCCAGACGGAGGAGAGCTGTTAATCAGCTCAGTGGTCTGATTGTTAAAATCACGGTATACTTTTCCATCACTTAACACCATCCAGTCACTGCTTTATTCATGACCATTTTCTCTATCTATGTAAAAGATTACAAACATTCCCTTCTAGATTCATATCTCTTTGTAACTTCCATAACATTCGCTTGAGCTATTCATACTCTAACTTATCAAAACGAATTGCATTTCCTTCTGTTACATTGTGTCGCTAAAAGCAAAACCACATCATACACCTTCTAAGGTAAAGGCTTTCGTCGTAATTTATATATATATATATATATATATATATATATATATATATATATATATATATATATATATATATATATATATATATATATATATATATATATTATGTAATCATCTGTGTATGCAGAGTGTGTTTGAGAGAGAGGGAGAGATAGCGTGAATGAAATAAGATAAAAGGGCAGCGCGTGAAGGGATGAAAGAGACAGAATATTGCTGAGACTTTGGTAGTGTAGGTGTCAGGAAAGGGAAACATTTGTAGTAGTTTGAAATACTTGGGGTATGTAAAAGAATGTGATTGGTTGGGAATATTTTAGACCAGTTTGACTGTTAGCCTTACTGGGCGAAATAAATGTAAAGGTAGCTGAAAAAGAAACAGATGGGACTACTGGTCAGTATGCAATTCCTGGAGTATATGGGAATAGAGAGTCTTGTGAAAGTTTATTTGAAAAAAAGACATTGATTGTTAAAAATATTTGGTGTTCAGTTTATTACATTATTTGTAAATGCATAATATGAAAGAAAAGAAATTTGATGGATGTAATTATGACAGAAATGTTTGGAGATATATATATATGAACATTATTTGACTGAAGTAAATTTTAGATAGAGGAAGAGGAAATGGTAAAAGTTTGATGGTATCTTAAGGCAAAAGAGTTTGAACATAGTAAAGAATTACTTAAATGTCACACAGGTGAAAGAGGTAAATAAAGAGTTTACGAAGTTTCATGATATATACTTTTTGGAGGGGGTGTTTGACGGTGCAGAATGGCAAGAAGAGGGAATAAAAAAAATAAGTGGCTCGACATAGTAATCACGATGAAATGAGAGAGGAAAAAGATGACACACAGCAATAAAAGGTGAACAAGAAATTTATGGAGAATATGTTTTCCTGCAAGAAATTAAAAGCAGAGAGAAAAGTTCTAAATAAATGGATCTCAGAGTAGACTACACAAAGGAAAATAAACTGTTTGAAGTTATTGCAGTCAAGGGCCAATAGCATGAGTATTTTGAGTGATTTTTGAATGTAGAAGATAAAAGAAAAACAGGTTGAATGACACGGAGTGAAAAACGTTAGTGTAAGTTTACGAATGATTCTAAAGGTGACTGCTGAGGTCATAAGTGTTTTTAAGGATGCTGGATTACTGAAAGGTTTCGAGTGAACGGGTAAGAAGAGTAGATCGTTCAACTGCTTAAAAGTAAATGTCATAGAAAAGACTGTAAGAATTATATTGCACACCAGTGTGAGAATAGTTATAGGGTGGGATTTTGAATGAGATAATAAAAGAGATGACGGAAGCATTATACAGGGATGATGACTGTAAGATTAGACAAGAGAGAGAGTGTGTAGATGGCGTGTTTAGTTTGAAAAATTATGTGAGAAGTTTGAGACTGCAGGGTAAAAAAGCTGTGAGCAGCTTACTTGAGGAAGAACTATTTTATGGTAGAGAAGATAGGTTGACGAGAGCAATTAAAAGTTACTATCATAGCAGCAACACCTGCGTTGAAATATGTAGGAGGGGAATTGACTGGTATGGTGCAAAAATAGACCTGAGACAAAGGTGTGCAAGTCTCCATCATTGTTAATATCTATATTGATGAGCTAATGAGGGAATTTGGCGATAGGAAATTACACACAGGTGCAAAGTTATTAGATATAAAATTTTTTCAAAATGGTGTGGAATGGCTGCTGTTTGCAGAAGATAAAATAATTCAGTGTTTAGAGGAGTGGAACTCAGGCAAAGTTTGCTATAACTCTACCACTATTAAAATCTTTATAAATGGAGAGATGGAAGAAGTTGGCGATTAGGAAATCAGACATATATGCAGAAGTCTGGGTTGATAAAGTTAGGGTCAAGAAGAGAAACTGCAGAAACGAGTGGCAGTGTTCACAAGAAGAAAAAGTTTAGTGATTGCAAGCGAGACGAATGCCAACGGAAAGCTGGAAGAAAGGAAGAGGTTGATTCATATAAGTATTTGGGAGCATGTAAAATAGCTGCTAGTTAGTAGAATGAGAAGTGCCTCATAAAATAAGTGAATCAAAGAAAATAACAATAAGTATGCAAAATTTTAAGATTTCTGCAGAAGCCAATGTCGTAATCTATGAAGGGAATTTTGAACCATCTCTCCTTTATGGAAGTGTGGACTATAGGTGTGACCGAAGAGAAGGTCTAGGTTCTTTAGTTGAATCGTTTGTATGATATATATGACGTTACAAGATCTTACAGGAAGAACATGAGACGACACGTAGAACTGATAAACAGTTGAATTCAGTGAGTGGATGGCCAAACTTATTTTGTGACGGTTGGATTATGTGGAAAAAATGGGGGACGATATATTGATAAAAAAAGAAACTAATTTCTTGGAATCGTTAAGAGGAAGAAGTAGAGAAAGTTCTAAGAAGAAGTACTGAAAGGGATGTATTTCAGATAAAGTGACTAGAACAAGTGTGTGTTGTGAAGGGTGTTCGATGAGCTGCTGATGAGCCTTCTGTGTTGGTAAATAAAGCAGCTAATGTTTTGAAAGTTTTATGCTCGGGGAATTCATTCACGTTTTAGCAGTTGAAGTGTGATTGTGGCAGTGCACGTTGTGTCTTTTCTCTCTGGAGCCAACTTTTTTTCAGGGAAAATTGCATGAAGTTGAAAAAAATGTTATTTGGAAACGTCATTTGCTTTGACACAAAAATATCGTTTACATATGATTAACTCTTCTTTCGATTATCATTAATAGTGGCAACTGAATGTGATTATTTAGGCTTTTACAATAATTACTTTTCTGTGCATCAGTCGCCTTTTATACAGTGTGTTGGTAACAATCCACATTCCTCCTTCCTCTTATATTTTGTTAACACACAAATAGGTTAATACACAAATAGATTAATCTTTCTTTTCACCTACGTTTTCTTTTTAATCACCTCACATTTATATCTACTTTTTCCCAGTATGTCAGTTAATTATTTTTATTACCATCATCCTTCCTTCTATAATTAGGCATTCATTACCTTAGCAGAACCTTTATACCTTTTGAATCTGCTTTTTCGGTTACTATACAATATGCTATATTTTTCACGATGTCAGCAAAATTTTCTCTTTCTCATTCTTTTACCACCCATAACCTTTACCACCGTGTATAATGGTTTACTAAATTCATATTATCCCTGGATCCACAACTCCTTCTTATAGACTTATTTTGGAAGTCCCACGTGCAACTTCCTCCTTTATAAAAACTTAAAAAGTTTTCTACCATTATCTATAATTCACCATTGTTATTACCAAATAACACTCGCATTTAAAACCACCAATTAATATTTGCAAGAGGGATCTGCCAGTCTCCTTGACTCACATTTCAGTACAGCTATAGTATGATAGTTCATAAACACCAGTATTACCTTGCTTTTCTTAAGACTATAAACTGATAAGCGAACTGCTGATGATGTGAAGGTAGTGAAAAACCAACTAACTGTTAAACTTTAGATATTCAAAATACGGTAGCTCTAGTTTGATGTTGAGATCTTTTTGCTTGTTGGTTTGTCTCTGTGTTTGTGTGTGCATGTCTGTGCGTGTGTCCCTTAAAAGCCCAGTATTGCACAGTGTTAAATTAAGGATTAATTTTCTGCTTAGAAACTTCAGCATCTGCCATATATTTGCCTAGATAGCAGCCTCGTCAGCCACGAATTAGATGCTTTTCAACACATTGCCCCATTCATATACATTACAGATATATCTTCACATTTCCGCAGCTAATATTCAAACACCTCTTTCATTCCATCCACAAGCACTGCTCCGGTCTTCCTCTCCTAATTTCTCATGAGGCTTCTGTATCACACAGCCCTTTCAGCATCCCATTACCCTTCTGTCTACCAGGTTATCATCTTCACAGCTTCCATTTTTTATCTTACATTTCTACTCAGCTTCTACTTGTCATTTGAATACAGAAGAGTTAACTTAGAAATCCCATCCTGCACATCAGCTTTTCCTTCTCTAGTAATGCTGATTGATCGTCTCACAATCTTTTTGCAGACTGTCATCTACAAAAATCAGTCACTCATTGTCCCATTCACATCTGCTTTTTTTAAAACTATGATTCTGTACCGACCTCTTTGACTCAGCATGTGGTTAATTGTATTTTCTTTATATTTGCCTCCTATATACTCGTACGTAAATGTAAAACTACCTTTGTTTACTCATGATTTTGTTTGATTCTTTCATTGTCTCTATCACCATCAGAATTGATGTTCATATTTCTGAAGACTAGAAGGTAAAATCTGGCGATTCTTTATAAAACCAAACCCCAGGACCTTAAAATACTTAAACAACCTCAGAGAACATGCCTGATTCTTAGCACTCAAAATATAGTTGCATTTATGAAAGAATTTCATTGTTGCATTTATGAAAGAATTTCATGAACATTTTCTGTGGTTCCCGTTGCCCTAGTTCGTACCACTTGAAATTAAACTCATGATAAACTTATAACTTGTTTGGCTAACGATGAAAACACGCCTATTGTAAGCGAATTTAAAGCACTTTACACATAGGTATATATTGGAATCTAGGTCGGCTGAGAGCTAGGGTTGCCGAAGCAAAGAGTTCATTGTATTAATTTTGGAGAGCAAAGAAATGAAACAAATAATTTTTCTCCAAGTCAGTTCTAAAACTCTGGCAAAATACTTGACAACTAAGATATAAACTAATCAAATAAACTATTGATACCTTACTGGGATCAATCCATCTCGTGTTTGAGCAAATTTGTATTTATGTCAGCAGGAGTTGAAACTGATATCAGCATTATTGGGCTCTAATTTGAACCAAGCTAGGAAGCTCAAGGCATGTGGTCGTTTCATAGATATATGTAGTGTAAATGATTACGAAGAGTTTGAACGTTCTTTTTTGTGAGATCAATCCCAAGCATTGGATTTGGCCAAACCTGGGACAAATGATGCTTGCTTGCATATTCTGAATGATACAAGCGACTCATTTTCTTTGAGTATTACTTAGGAACATTCCGTTCAATTTCTTTTGTCATTTGTTGGGATTTTACTTCAGCCCCATGTAGGGTATGTCTCCCTCAAAGTACCCATCCTCTCATTCTGTACACCCCCCGGCAGCTTTGTATCTCCTTATGAAAGAAGTCTCCTAAGGTCTTTATTGGATTGGTCTTTGTGTCCTCTTGAGTATTTCCCTTACAGTCATGATTCAGCTTATATTATTGTTATTTCAAATTTGTATTCTGTACAAGAAATTGAAAAACAATATTCGGATATGATCAGATGATCTGCATGTTTGGAAAGTACCAGCAATTCACTCTGTCATTCAGAAAATGAAATGTGCTGTACACTAACTCCAGTTTCCAAAATGTATAATTACCATAACTCATATTTGAAAATATGCACCATGCTTTTCTGGACCACGAGGAATGTTTACCAAACTACCGTAAAATATAAATATTTGTTTGATGTCACATCTTTAAGTTCACATCTCATTGTGTGTATATTGTAAATCAGTGGTTCTCAACCAGGGGGGAAATTATCCCCTAGGGGGAATTTCGGGGGGAATTGTGACCACAGATTGGCAGGCTCAAACTGGCTCTAGGACCACACAAAACGCAGTGTGCATCGGTCCGCACTACTAAGAGGTCAAGCTGGGCTTTCTCTCCGCTAGCTTGTGTGTTTGTGTTGGTAATTTGTTGCATATTTTTTGGAATGCACCTTTTGAGGCAGACACTTTTGGAAAGGGGGGGAAATGACATTCTGACATATGGTGAAAGGGTGCGTGGGCCAAAAAAAGGTTGAGAACCACTGTTCTAAATGGAGTCCCTTTAAGCTTATTTTAGTCTAGATGACATACCCTTAGGCTGTGTTCAATTTAAATGGAGATAATTCTTCTTTCAGTTTTTTTTTTTTTTTTTTTTTTTTTTTTTTTTTTTGCCAAAACGACGATCCAAAAGCTCTCAAACAGATGGAGACACAATTATCTCTCTGTTCTTATGGTAACAGTTTAGGAATACACTCTGAAGTTGTTCATTGTATTCCTTTAGTTTCAAAAGAATGTCATGATTTGATCTTTCAAATGATTATATTGTTGTTCTTTAAGCTAGGCAATAGAAGAATATGATGTTGAGGCCATTCCAGATAATGGGAAGACTGCTGGCCAGTGATCACATAATAAGTTCCTAATGTCGCGTGCATTGATCAGTATAAAATTTGTCTTCATTAGACGTATTTCTGTAAATGAAGCTCAGCCATCACTATCACAGTAGATTCATATGGATAACTCAAGATTACATAACAAAACTACTATTAGCATTACATGTAGAAAATTATTGTTAGGCAAGTTTGGCTTGCTATGTAAATCTCGGTACTTTCCTTGACACATGCTCACAATTACCGTTGTATGATGACGTCCTGGTTCATTGACTGAATTTGCAAAAAAAAATATTTCCTTGGCATCACATTTAGCTGATATGAAGATCAAATTTAAGAATTTCTGTTATCTGGTAAAAGCTCTCTCACATATCGGCTGAGGTACAGGTGACGACAAGGTTCTAAGATTATACGTACCTATGTCACAACATGTTGATTTAATGATGTGAATATATACTTCATTATTCTCTCACAGATGTAAAATTTCAAAAACTATACATAACTCAGGCATCTACATTTGAATCTACATATGCACGGAAGCATAAATCATCTCGTGTATGTTGGTGAATTTTGGTAAAATATTTCTGAAGTTTGAAGCCCTAACATTTATACCATGAAGCTGAATAATGCTAATAGGCCACTTAACGTTTTTAACAACTTTGAATAAGATACATTTTCAGTGAAAACATTTACACATACTGAATATATCAACTTATAATCTTAGGTCTTCCAAATATCCAGGGGTTCCTCCTTTGTGATTGCTAGAAAACATATTACTTTTTTTTTTATTATTATCCACCAGTGGAAACAGAACTTCCAAGAAACGTACTTGTATTTCAAAACTTGTGTCAGTGCTTGAGATTGCTCTGCCTGTCTTTAATGATGGATCCCTATCTGATGCTAACTGTACTTTGGAGTTTTGTTCTTATGGTGAACATAGCAGCTCTTTATTTAATATTAGCTTTAGGTTTAAGGCTTTATAATCTTTTAGTAGTGTTTTATGAACTTGTTTATCCCAGGTGGAAGGCAGTTGTATGAGGGAGCTATAATTTTAAGGGGAAGAAAATGCGCACATTATCTGCAGGCAGCATGGGTCTTAAGGTGGCTGCATTCAACTTGTTTCGGGTAGTGACAATTTTTGCAGAAGACCAACAAACATTAGGTTTAATGACTATTAAAAACAAGATAATTTGGTAAGGAGCATGGCGTCAAACAGCATGCCAAAATAAGGCATTTTCCATCTTTTTTTATAAGGAACATTATTGCAAGTAAAAAAAGGAACATTGTCAAATACCCTGGATACGATATAAGTGACAAATACTGGTTACCAAATAGGAATATATGACAAAGATACTGTAAATTGCCCTTTCCTTAATCGGAATTAGCAAAATACCAGAAGCCATTCTGCAATGCTTGCTTGAACATTTTGACCCTTATCTCATTTGCTAGCTGAATGCACTAGTATTGGGGACTTAAAAACAGATTCTGAGAGCTGGAATGTTGAAAAGCATTCGTCATCTTAGTACTTGGAGAGGTGGCTTTTTAATCTGGTTTGTTTTTTAAATTACAGAAAAGGGTTTTTTCTCTTTTAAGTCCGATTGATCTCAGGTAATAGTTATGACCCAGAATATTCTTTGATTTCATGAAAAATTAATGTACTATTAGGTATGCATGATTTGTTCGCCGTAGAATTATAGAAGCCTTTAATCACGTGTGTGTGCATATATATATATATATATATATATATATATATATATATATATATATATATATATATATATATATATATATATATATATATATGTACATATATATATTTAATATATGTACATATATATATATATATATATGTGTGTGTGTGTGTGTGTGTGTGTGTGTGTGTATATACTGAAATCCCTAGGGAATATACACGTTTAAGATCCCCGAGGGTTGGTACTAAACATGGCGAAACAGTGGTTCATCTACACTGTTTCGCCATGTTTATTACTAGCTCCTGGGGGGATCAAATGTGTTTCGCCACGTTTAGTACTAGCCCCTAGGGGGATACAATGCACATAGGGACATTTGATTCCCCAGGGGCTAGTACTTAACACGGAGAAACAGTGTAGATGAATCACTGTTTCGCAGTGGTTAGTAATAGGCCTCGGGGATCAAATGTTCATAATGTACATTATATATATATATATCATGTCAGAAATTATATATATATATATATATATATATAAATCCCTGATGTGTGTGTGTGTGTGTGTGCGTGTGTGTACATGTGTGTGTGTGCGTGTACCTTTCCCAGCCTTCAAGGCCACAGTTTAGAAAGAAAAGATAACAATTTTTGCAGTGTTGTTCCATTAAACTTATCTTTATGCCAACAGATGTTTCAGCCATTCACTCATGGCTGGCATCTGGGTAGTTTCACAATTAAATTACAGAGCTTATATAATGATAGTGTAGCTGCAGCTGAAAACTAAAAATTGCATTGAGACCAAAAGTAAAAACAGAAAAGAAAAAAGACTGGAGGAAAATCTTAGCGATCTGCCAGAAAGCTTTTCAAGACTGGCTCCTTTGCCTATGATGAATGACGTTTAAGCCTACAGCAGGATTTCTTCCTGCAGGTGAGAAGAGTGTAGTCTTACGAAGCTTGAATATTCAACACAGGGTGAACAGTATGTTGTTCAATGTTTCAACAAATACTAACAGCCCACAGTTATTCTTGTAAAGAAAAATGTATGGACCCATGGTTGTAGTGTAGGTTGTCATTGTGTGGTAAATATAAGTTTAAGTCTACAGTTTTTATGCTCTTTTGAACATGCTAACGTGTGTTATTACATGACAAAAAGCCTTCTCTATGTGGGCTTTCCAGAGTTAATGAAATTGGTCATCAAGAGGAAACTGTGGGCAGTTGGAGAGTGTTGAAGCAGTGAATATCACACTGGAGGAAGTTCCACTGCAAGCTTCCAGTCTCATCAGAACGAAATGAACCAACCCTGTAAAGCTTCATGGCAGACCAATCATTTCTGTCCACGATCATGTTTTTCTTCTTAATCTTCATGTTTGTTCTTATTTTTTTCACATTTAATTTTTGTTTGTTCGACTGCAGTTCCATTATGTAAGCATTATATTTTTTTTTATTTTTTTTTTTCTTTTGAAGCTAATGATATTCTTTACAATATATTATATATATATATATATATATATATATATATATATATATATATATATATATATATATATATATATATATATATATATATATATATATATATATATATACTTACATTTACATATGTAAAAGACATTGTGATATCTACTATTTAATCAAGCAATTTCATTGTATATTATATTATATTATGTATGTACGATGACGAAGACCAATTGGTATTCACTTCTACAACTAACATATTTATGGTACACGTTATTATGCTTGTAAGAACATCCACAAATTAAACCAATTCCTTTTCCTAGGTAATATGTACAAGTCTCATTTTAGAGGGGTATAATTCTCGGGTGTTGTGTTCGTAAAATAGTTTCACTAGTAGCAACCAAACAGTTGTAAAGACAGACGCCTACAGAAACAATTCTTATCGTATTTCATTTACTCAACAGTTTCTGCACGCCAGAATATTGTCTCCAAGGGATCGGAAACATACATTTGAGTACAGTACTTCAGGTAAGTTTTTTCCTCTGTACAGTATCGCACGTACTAATACTACTTTTCGACATGGGATGTACTAGCAACCTCCTTGACTACGGGGAAAATGTTGTAACGTAAAAGAATTTGGTTTTCTTAAGAACATAAGTATATTTCAGGTTAGATGTTTTGAAAATAACGAGCATAAATGATATCCCTTTAATTAGGTAATTAGTGACATTCATGGTAATGCAACAGTGCATTTTATTACACGTAATTATTACTCTGACGGCTGATTGTCTAGTCGTGGTGGGAATACTGATGCTACCTTTGTAGGTCCGATCATTATCTTTGTCGTAAGGTACAAACAATGCCTACAGTGCCTTTCATAGTATGAATAAGAAGAGCATGCTGGTACCTATAGAAAGCGTTAATGACTTCTAATAATTAGAAAACTACGACTTTGTGCAAGTGCTCAGCTAGCCAGTGCAAGGAAGTTGATGGTGATACATGGCATCAAACCAGTTGGCTAATAAGATGTAAAGTCATTTGGCTAATCACATTCCATAAAAGAAGTCGTTTGACCCAGAAGTAGACTGCAAAATGTTGCATATTTTCTCGTTTTACCCTATTGTAAGCTACAAGCACTAAAAACAAAACGACCAATTGAGAACATATTGAAAACCTAACGCAACAAATGTCTTCTATGTTACACATATCCCAAGTAAACCACATCCATTAGCATCTGAGACGGATACAAAAGCCAGCCACTGAAAATGACATGCCAGATAATGCCTTGTCATCCAAAAATAACTGCAGATACGAAAGGGTGAGGCTAGTCTTATGTTAGGTCTCAAAACCTAGAGGAAAATTAAAACATACAGCTAAAAGAAAAATATTTACAAATAATACACAGTTTTTAAAATACTGGCCACTAACTGAAGTACAAATCTGAAGATGACCGTGGTACAGTATATTTCCTGGTTTTATTTATAATGTGAAACTAATATTTCAAAACATTAATCTAAGTTCTTGAAAAGGGTGAATAAATGACAAAATTTAAAGGCTACATATCTATTCTACTGTATCTTCTGTAATTTTTGGATAATGAGGCTTCTGTCAAAGGTATTTGAACCTCCATGATCCCGCGGTGGATAAAACCTTGTAAAACCACAGGTATTCTTAGCAAATTTAGATTGGCTAACCTTGTTCCGCTATACCCAAGTAATCTCCTCGTTGCCTTTGACACAAAAATCATAATTACTTGATAAATATCCAAATCAACTATAAATTTTATACTTTATGTCCGAAACCAGTTAGGTGTGAAAACGTTTAATCACCCTCTAATCTATGTTGACTATTATGACAGTAATGATTGACACATTTAACTTGAGCTATGAGTACCAAATTATTCATGCATAATCATAAATTCAACTTACCAAAACTCCAATTATAGAAGTAACTTCTCCAATGAGTCTCTCCTTCTCTCAGGCATCACCACCTATTACAGGTTATAAACTCTTTGTTTCGGTTGTAAAATAAAACAGCAGTCTATCTTGGATCTTTCAAAAGGTTTGATAATATCAAATTAATATAAAGCAATCTAATCTGCATCCCTTGTTTTTGACTGCTCATGGTCATGTGCAAACTTCATAAAATGTAACATGGTAATCACACATTCAGTATTGTTTAGGAAAATAAACCTTTAACGGCATCACATAGGATATGGAAAAGGGTAACCCATATAATATCTGTATACATGGCCACTAGTGTTGTACGGTCAACTTTATGTGTTCAATATAATTGTTATTATTCCTGTTCTAGAAGAACATTTGCTTACTGTTCAATCTCCTTTGTTCACAGTTTAGTTTCAACAGTTCTCCAGGGTCTCTACTTCCTAAATTGCAAATTATACTCAAATATTTCGTTACTGTTGTTTACTTGTTCTAACAAATGCACAGCGTAGCTAGCTTATGCGCTAGATTTGATCTGGGAAACTTCTCACGGTAAAATTGTCCAGAAAAGGACACAGTTTTATCAGGGATTTTCTTGAAATTATTGTTCGTGACCGAAGCTTAATTAAGTACAGACTTAAGAGCAATGGGTGACAATGCTTGTGTGTAAGTTTTTCTTTGTTTTTAAGACCTAGAAAAATAGTCTGTGACAGTGTAAGGAATTTAAAGACAATAAACTTCTTTTTCCGCGAAATGATTGTTCTGTTTATATCAAGAAACATAGTTGAGTTGATTAGCTTTGCAATATCAGGTATTAAACCAAATAGATCTCGCCTGTTCAGTTTTACTAGTAACTCACTGCCTTTACTCTTAATATCTTGAAACATTATTGAATATTTATATTTTTATTTTTTTTACATTAAGATCTTTGTCAACATCAATGCAAGCAGTTAATTTCAACCAAGTTTCATAAAACGAGTTCTCTAAGAAAGAAAATAGAATTTTACATTTCTAATAAACATTTCTTTATTACTGTTAATTAGTATATATATATATATATATATATATATATATATATATATATATATATATATATATATATATATATATATATATAATAAAGTATATGGCCTCAATATTTGGTGGTTGCAAATGTTTGATAACTATCCGCATCAATGAAGAAGGTGCTATGAAAAATTAAATGTCATCAATATAAAAACAATTCTATTTTCTATATGGTAGAAAAAAGTGAGCTTGTAGATATGACATTAGACATAAAACTAAACTAAAACCTCAGCAAACTTTCCAAGAAACATATCGAACAATATTCTAAAAATATTAAATAATTTACAATAATAAAGAGTCTCTTTCAGGATAAATATCTATCTTGTCCAAATACAAATACACGAGTATACATACATACATTTTATTATATATATATATATATATATATATATATATATATATATATATATATATATATATATATATATATATATATATATATAAAATATAAGTGTGTGTGTTTATAATATGTATATATATATATATATATATATATATATATATATATATATATATATATATATATATATATATATATATATATATATATGTGTGTGTGTGTGTGTTTTTGTGTATTTATGTATATATACACGTACATGCATACAACGGACATAAGCACTCTTCAGCAGACGAGAAACAACTGTAGTAGCGACGAGCAGAAGAATGTCAATCGTAAATCAGAGAATTACTCTTGTAAAAAGCATTTCTCAATTTGTTTCAGCCCCCTTTTTTTATCTATCCATAGTTGTCTTTAACAAGAAACGTCCAGAAAAGATTCTTTTATTAAGCATCGAAGATGTAATTGTCCTTAATTTCCTTACAGTTTTCCTGTTCAGTTGTTCAGTAAGTCTAGCATTTACCGATGGAAGAAATATTCCTTGAGCTATATATTAAAGGTCAACCAAATCTGGTAATAACTTGAGATGCTTTCATATGCAAAAAGGAATGACATGCATTTTCTTGATTATCTAAAGATTAGAGAAAGCTATTTGACAGTGACCCTAAGTAATGTGAAATAATTTACCTCTACCTGAGAAACGGAGAAACGCTGTATTTTCAGTGACAACTGATTCTTAGGAAATTTATCTAAATTATAAGGTTCACCTGAAGTGTACAAATGGCTATGTCAGAACAACAAATGTCATGAAAATATCTCCAGTATTTTAATCTGAATTTTTATTTTAGCTGTCATTTTGTAAGGAACAAACAGCAGTAACGAAGTGCTAACTAAAGCGTCTTTGATATTCACCGAAATTAATTTCTTAATTAAGCAAAATCATCAGTAAGCCTGAGGTAAATGAATCATGTAGGTGAGAGAGAATAAAGGCCAGACCAGAACATCAACACACGAGTGACTGTGAAGCTCACAGACACACACATACTTGTAGGAACACAAACACTTTGCTGCTATAGGAGAAAATGTTTCCTTTCAGACAAAGAAAATGTATAACCAAAATAGAAAAAAAAAGTAACATTCGCTTAATGGAAAGCTTGATGAGAAGCTTAAAAATGAGCCAGCAGTTTGGACATGCATGAATAAATATTGTAGAACACTACCCCATTCTTCCCGATGTTTAAATTTGTTCGTAAGCACTGCCCTCGTATGCTCAAGACAGTGCTTCTCTCATAATTGCTATTTCCCAGTTAAAATATCGTTTTGGATTACTTCCTTATGAGTAATTAATATATATAATGTTTTTTTTTTTTTTATAAACTTACCACCTTCTTAGAAATTCAGTTTCCCTTTTCTCGATAATAAATTGCTTATTTTTGTTTGTGTAACTCATTATTTCATATTATTCAAATTTAGAATGTCTTTAAAGTTTTAGTTGTCGAAGATGATGTTTCACGAATTTTTTTTAGGAACATTATTATCAAACGTTGATGCATTATCACGAAAGTATTTTTTGTTCTCTGAAACGAGCAAGCTTCCTGTAAGGAAACCGGATTTTTGCTGTTATCATTGTAGGTGTAATGTTTACACACAAGTACCTGCACACAGAAGTATAATTAGAAAGCAGTGACTGTGCTCTGAAGATTTTCAGACTATATAAGCGTATCACCCAACTTCGACTCTCAACAGTTAAAAAAAAAACATTATTCTTACAATATTCCACAACTTAAAATCTTCAGGCACCTCAGAATATGAATTATCATTAAACGGCTTCATGTCATAAACAGTGCACATGATACAATGCTACGGAAGGAACAAAAGCTAGATACCGCTTTCCAGAATACCTCATGGAACGTACAGAATTCAAAATTCTATTGAACTCGCCACTAACTTGTGATATCGACATATTCGTGGGATTATGAAGATGAGACTATAGCGTCATTCCATAGATTTATAGAAAGTAGCTCAAAAATAGCACACAAATATGGGCAATACTTTCTAAGACTAGCTGTAGTGAGTCTAACTATATCTGAAACTGCCACTTTCGAATAATGACCGATCCATCTGAAAATGAGTAGTGCAAAAAAGATAGAACTGTTTAATCTAAAATCTCATTGTGTTCTGGAACTGAATGCAAGACTTGGTCACCTGACACTTACACAAGTATGCAACCAAATATATTATGTAGTGCTTCACCTCCGAACG
The DNA here is from genome assembly GCF_040412425.1 of Macrobrachium rosenbergii. NCBI lineage: Eukaryota > Metazoa > Arthropoda > Malacostraca > Decapoda > Palaemonidae > Macrobrachium > Macrobrachium rosenbergii. The sequence goes on along the minus strand of NC_089760.1, from coordinate 7,938,935 downwards.
TATCATAAATCTCGTACAGGCAATTTATAATTGAATTTTCCATCAACAGTAGATTTAAAGGAACACTGTAGGCTTGAAAGTATTAACCTCTGCGCTTGATAAGGGCAGCAAGGATGAGGACGACACTTTTCTCTAGCTAACAATGAATGAAAGGAAAATTTATGAAAATAAGATTCAGTAACTCACGGATATTCCTGACTACATGAGATGATATTAAACAATACCCTCTCATTTTGCTTTTAGCTCAATTCCTGCCAGCTGGACTACAGTGCAAATCTAATAGTCCAAAGTCTGATAGCCTAGAATACTAGAAAATATCGAAGATTTAAAAAGAATCTTACTTCCTAGTGAAGCTGATTGTCGAAAACATGTCTGAATTATGTAGAGCTCCACCAAATTGACTAAGTATGTATGACTAATACCAAACTCCTAAGCCAGTATAACATTTGCTTCTCTGCCATTTCTTAAAGTTGTTGTAATGCACACGTGCAGATTAAATCTTGAAAGCCTTTAACTAAGAACAAGAACAGGCCAGGTCTTGAGAATAATGTTATGTAAAGTATAATTATACCATTATACTGCTTAAAGTTCCAGAATCTGGAAAAGACACACGCTTCCAACTTTTGGTTCCCAGCAAAATATATGGAATTCCAGCCATTTTTAATACTTAATGTTGTGCGAGACATGACTATAAATATATGCCAGAAAGGTATTTAGATCGATCTTTCGTAAGGCAGCCAATTTTTTTCCAAATAATAGGAAATACTTAACAATACGTTAAGAGAGATCATCTGACGATTTTATTAATAGAAAATATAAGTAACTGAGGTATTTAAGTATGTCAGTCATTTGTTTCCAGTATATTAAACTCAAGGAAATTCTAGAACCACTTGATATATTTTTTATAATGGTTCTGTCACTATTTTGTCCCAGTAAAATTTTGTAAAGGAAGATCTACTGAAAACTCTTTGTACTAAACTTCAGAGCTCCAGCTCCTAACTACCATCAATAGGAACATTAATTTCCAGCATCAATAGGAACATTAATTTGACATGTTATTAATTAAATTTCCACCTCCCTCCACTTTTATGGCTGCCGTTCGTCATAATGTAGTTAATTCTACACTTCAAAAACCATACACTGAATTGTCTTTTGGTGAGCTTTGGAAACTTGTATAGGATTTGATTACTGAATAGGTGAAAAGCCAGTGGTAGGTGAAAGGGGACAAAAAACGACTGATCTAGGATGTACAAGAATAAATAACAAGGACTGTGTTCTAAAGACAACAATGAATAGGACAAGAAAGAGCAGAGAGAGAAAAACACATGGAAAATTAAGAGATAATCCAGAACAATTTTTGTTATGTTGAAGTGTACCGATTAAAATAGAGATGTCATGAACTGCCGTTTAATGTCCAACAATTTTCCTACTAAAAGGCCTGTCTCCATCAAAGAGCCTAATTTCATGTGGGAGGACTGTGAAATCTCTTATTCACCTTTTCATTCTTCTATCCCAACACCAACTTCAACTCCACTATGACTAAGTCTTCCAGGCATACCAATGCCAGCTATTCTCATTAACCTATTCACAATAACTTTATTTAGGCAATTTCACAACGTACTTAACGATGGCTAGCATCAGGTGGCCTATTCCCTTTGCCTACAATAAAAGGTAAACAGGCCATATACAGATTCTTAAAACTTCATGAAATGTGGAGTAAAGTTTTTTTTTTTTTTCTTCTGTCTCTGTCCATGAGCCCCATCTAAAAGAACTATTTGGCATTTAACTTTGCAAGGTTTTATTTTATTCTGAATGTCTTATTTCTTTCGTTATCCCACATCATACAATACCATCCAGAAAGGTCAAATGCACGCAACTAGGTAAATATTCAAGAATATAAAACTTTGTCTTCTTTTACCGCAGGTATACTGTAATATACGTAAGTACATAAATGTACGTATGTATATTGCGATGTCGTCTGAAATTTGTTGATCATTGTGTCAAGCACTGACCATATCCAGTTTTGTTAAACATCACAGATTGGAGAACACGGGATACAGAGAATGTGCTGTTGACATTGCGGTATGGAATGGCTGATGCCTGCAAATGATACAGTACTGACTGAGGGTAGGGAAAAGAATCCGCTGATCCAGTGAACAAAACTGAAGATGCTTGAAAAGGAGAAAGTTAGGAGTAACTATGAGCAGGAGTTGAGTTAGGGGGATAAGTGGAAACCAGGATGAATGAGCAATGAATGTTAATAAGGATGGTGGAAGACTGAAGGGTAGAATAATATAGGAATTTCAGAGAAGATATTTTGGATGATGATAAGATGATCGAAGAGTTAAGTCAGTGAATAAGTGGAGTATGGAAGGGCAGCAGGATGAGCACAAAGGCTTTAGAGGAAATTGGGATTATGTGATGTTATTGTTGAGCCAACTCTATGGGAGGGAAGTGTGGAAGTTTGGAAGTGAGTATTAATAAGAAAAAATAAAAATAATGACAGCGGGTATATTATTATTCATTGCGGTGGTAATGAGCATTTTGCGTAAGTGTGTGATATTGTGGAATTAGTTAAAGTACAATTCCAGCTGTGTTCTCTTTATTATCTTGTCTTGGGAGCCAGCCCCATTTTAGTGCAAATGGCTTGACGAGGAAAAGAATTATATTGCCCAAAATATATTTTGATTAAATATATTAAAAATGGCAGCGTTTAGAAGCCTTCAGCCCTGAGTTTGAGAAAAATGTAATGAGCCTGTAGTTATCGTATTTCCCGGCGTTGAAGATCCGAGTTTTTTCCTAAAATCAGTGTCTGAAATTTATATTGCGTCCAAAAGGTCGAAGGTTAAGTTTTTTTAGGCCTGTCCTATCCGCAGTAATCAGAATTCCTGTATATGACCCCTGAATGAAGTGTATAAATTATACTTAAAAATACTAAAACAAAAGTATCATAGCAACAGAAACATGTTTGCAGACTACGGTAGACAAGTCAACGGGCTAAATCTTACGTGTTGTGTATCTGTATACCGTTATTTTCACTCTAATCAAACGACCTGACTTGGGAACATTATTAACTGACAAGAGCAAAATTACCGCGTGTAAATAAGGTTTACCGGTAAATCTTACTACAGCGTCGCAAGGCAGTCGTAATCAAATACCAAACTCATATGTTTTAGTTGTGTTCAGATGAGTGATAAATTGTGCTGCATTCAGTAAGCAACACCGGGTAAAAGTAACGATTGGTTTTCACAATTTTGAAAAAAAAAATTAATATTAAAGAATATTATCAGACCATAAAACAAAAGTTAGGATTTGTAAAAAGTGTTTCAGAAACTCTGAAAAATACACGAAATACTGCTATCTTTTTGCGCAGTAATAGTCTTGCTGTTTTGAGATGTGTAAAAATGAAACGCTTTTCATCGTCATAAACAGACAGAATGTTTTTCCTTACTATATACAGGCATTATTATTATTTCCTTTCTTTATTTTCTTTTTATTGTGTTCCGTTTGGGGGTGTCATATTCATGAGGTAACGAAGCGCAAAATATTTTCAGGTTTTGAAGACTAAAATGTAAGGTAAATATAATAAAATGCTCTTCAGTATTTCTAGTATTTCATATATTATTTTCTGAGATCAAAAGAAATGCATAAGATTACATTTAATACTATCGAAGCCTTAAAATACTGCACCGGCTGCGGTCCATCCTAAGCACGCAGAGACGATGTTGGCGAAAGATATTTTTGATTTAACTCAGTTGGTAGTCTATACTGTTTACGATACATGGTCATTTGTTCAGTTTTTCAGTTCACTGGTATGTCAACTTCAGAAATGCTTATTAAACATTTAAATGAATGAACTTGACTTTTCGTATTTTTAGAATAAATGAAATGAAAAACTACAATAATCAATGCTTTGTATCAACCAGTCACAGCACTTCGATGCATTGTGACAAGTGAATACTGGCAGCACGATAACCAGAGCAAAGCCGGGTAAAGTCGCCAACTGGAACGGTCTACATCCCGCAGATACCGTCTTTTTATTCTAAACCCACTCATCATTATTTATGTTCCGTTATAATGCAGATAATCCAGCGTAGGTAAAAACCATAGTAGGGCTGAACACTGAATCACGAAACTGGAATATTTTAGCGTACGTGTAATCATACCGCGGGTACCTACCTGTATGCTATGTGTAAATTTTGGGTGTAAACTTACAGTTATCTGCATAACTGTAAAAGAAAAATGTAGACTGTAAGTGGTTAACAGGATTTACATGTCGCTAAGCACCCACAAAACGTCTTGGTAAGGTAGGTTAAAATCGTACGACCCCATTTTTACATTTGCATTTTTTCCCAAATATTTTGCTGGTTACGGAAAATGCGGCAACATGGAGAACATTTTTCGCGTAATATGATGCATAATTATATAAAGACACGCACGCACACACACACACACACACACACACACACACACACACACACACACATATATATATATATATATATATATATATATATATATATACTATATATGATGATTATAATCACTTTTGTACGTGAGTCATTTATCACACATTACCACAGGTGAAAAAATAAGATACCGAGTGTAGGTCCTGACCGGTTTCGACTTTACTTTCAAGCCATTGACGAATGGCTTGGAAATAAAGTCGAAACCGGTCAGACCTTCACCCTGTCTCTGTTTTTTTCTGTGGTAATGTGTGAATATATATATATATATATATATATATATATATATATATATATATATATATATATATATATATATATATATATATAATTATCATTCCGTTTGTAGATAAGTAAACCTTCTCTACCCAGGAACAAAACGAACTTTGTTCATAAAGCTTCTGCTTCCATATCGTAATATGATCTTGAAAGAATGTTCGCATTTTAGAGGCTTCAATTAGATTTGTTCGCTGGAAACAACCCCCTCGGAAGCAAAATGCCCACAAATACTTTCATAAGCATAAATATAGAAAAAAAAATGTTTAGATTTGACCAAAATTGGTTAAGATTTGATAGTAATAAGTAATTTTAAAGCGTCAAGTTAGTCCGACGAAAAAGCACTAGCGCAGAAATGTCAAAAAAATATTAATATTAATAATGTATAGTAACTGATATTAGAGGACGTCAGTAGAGTTTCATTACTGTGCACACGATCAGTTGAATATAATTCCTTGTTCTTATTTTCTTAAAGTATAGAATAGTTTATATTATCGTTTTCGATGTTGTCTAACCTTCCTTGGATTTAATCCTTATATTCCTGTTTATGGAGAACATGACTGTTAGAAAAATGTTGTAGATAATTCTACTACGTAGCACTCTTGAATGGAAGTTGAATTGATCTGCTATGAATTTTCAGTACGTAATGCACACCTGTTTCTGCTAAGAAGCATTTTTTTTTTTTTTTTTTTTTGCATTTGAACTTTATTCTGTACAGCCTTTTCTATCCAGCACTAAAAAAGAAAAACATTTTTATTCAACTCAGGCCAACTGAGACAGGACACACTCTGCTAATCCACCTTTTTTCACTATTTTCCTGTCTGCTCTTATCTCATTTAGTTGTTAACAGAAGTTAGTTTGACGGACTATCTACATCTCTCAGAGGCATTGCGCTCATGTACATAAACTATGGATAAAAAAATAATCGTCTCCTCTCATTAGAATTTGTGTTGGATTTCCATTACTAAGATAAAATGTGATAAGGGAGACTCCAGATCTGAAACTTTTTATATTTCATATAACTTCACTGTAAATAAAATTTTGTTGGTCAAAGTAACTGTGGTAGACCTCGAAGGCTACATGGTTAGAAATTTGTATAGACCATCCAGCTTCTTGGCGGGTGCAAAATAACTTATAACTATTGCAAATCCTTTTAATGAAGGGAACAAACACTCCTCGTTTATGCTGGAGTTACCAATCATTCAGGTACACGTGAATCATACATTACCAGTTATATCGATAGTATATTTATAAGTTAACAAACTGTACTTTATCCATTACAAATCTTGTTCCCAAGGCTCAGGCAAAATCTGGCAAATCAAAAGAAATGCTGGATATATTACGTAAGTGTTATTCTTTGTTCACCGTTTCCTTTTTTCAGATTGTGCAGTCTTGTTTGTTGGAACTCGATTTATAAGTTTCTGGCCTTCTTAGTTTACGCCAATTTAGCGTTTGCTCGTTTTGAATGATGAAAATGCTAATATTGTTTTTTAAAGCAACCGGAGTATGTTAGTGATTCATTTCCAGTTGATACTAGTCATTTTATCCAATTTTTTTCCATCTTTTTCTGTGGCTAAACTCGACGAGGTGCAGGTTTTATTTCAAAGCTAGATTTTTACGGGAACTGGGATATTACATCTTTGTTCTTTGTCAAGCACCCTATCAATCTCATGGTTAATGTAGGGACTCTCTCTCTCTCTCTCTCTCTCTCTCTCTCTCTCTCTCTCTCTCTCTCTCTCTCTCTCTCTCTCTCCTTCCTGTAAACATGGTCGTGTGTGAGTGAACAACTAGGGCTAATTTAAATGAAAGTTAATTACTGTATATATGCTATGCCTTGCTGGTGATTTTTGACGAAAACAGTTACCAAGTTTGATAAAGTACAAGCATTACTGTAGCACTTCTAATGTCATTTTTATTACATTATTTTACTAGTCAGTGTAAAATTATATCAGTATGCCTATGCTTTTCTTTAATAATCATGTGAGATGCTTTTCATTAATAATCATGTGAATCAGTGTACTTACGATATAAAAATGAAATCACAAGGGTTTATAAAGACATTTCTAGAATATTATCTAATTATCAAATAAGAAAGAAGACTTCAATATCACAGTGTCTTGACATAACACATTATCATTCTATGAAGCGTTGCACTCAACTCGGTACTTGTCTTTCCTTAATCGTTAATTCGCACAAAAGAAAAGAGGAAGAAAACTATACATCAAATGACAAGGGTGAGAGTCGAAAGTGAAGTGTATATCCAGAAACAAGCAGGGTTTTTTTTCAGCATCAAATAGCTGGACAGTTGTTTTACAGCGAGAAATTCACCATCCACAATCGCCCTGATCTTAAAAGCGATGAAAATGGTTGGTGGAAAATCCCACTTGAATTTACACGCCATTCCCCAAGGGAAAACGTGAAGCTATGGTTCTAATTACATCTTATGCGAGCTTTATCCGACCATGTCGCCCACACGTATGCAAAATTTCATCAACTTGGCAGTGAATTCGAATCTATTTTTATTGCTTACCCCTAAATAAATTCCTAATTTACTACTGCAAACCACTGATGAAAATGTAGAGATATATAATAGTTCTTAAAACCTACGAAGAAGACACGTATACCGAGAGAAATAAAACAGTGCTCTGTAGACAACAGTGAAATTATTGTTATGGATGTTTTTATAGAAACCTGCAGTTACTGAAATACGCTATAGCATTTGAATCAACTGATGTACTGATTGGTATTAAAACAAGTAAAATATGCACCGAGGTTGCTTCGCCGCAATCGAGTTTTCTGTACAGCGTATAATGCAGTATGAAACTCTCAGCTGCGGCCAATGAAGTTTTTAGCCATGGCCCGGTGGTGGCCTGTGTTGTTGGCACCTATAGCGATGCACGATCATTGTTAACTTTAACCTTAAATAAAATAAAACCTACCGAGGTTAAAGGGCTGCAATTTGGTATGTTTGATGATTGGAGGGTGGATGATCAACATACCAATTTGCAGCCCCCTGGCCTCAGTAGTTTTTAAGATCTGAGGGCGGACAAAAAAAAAAATGTGCGGACAGAATGTGCGGGCGGGCAGACAAAGCCATCTCAAAAGTTTTCTTTTACAGAAAACTAAAATCACTGAAGTTTCATGCTCGCATATCCTCTTACAATTTTAGCAAATGCTTTTCCGTGAAATAGTCGGCTAGGTCGCAAAAAAAAAAATTTATCACTATAGAACTGTAGTAACTTTTCTTTCAGCAAGAGAATAACCAACGAATTCTATAGAATACGCTGGCGTTAGAAAACTTATGAAAACTGTTAAAGAAAAGTCTTCTCTATTAAGGAAAAATTCGGTCTTTGAGGGAATTATCCTGGTGACAGTATAGTAGACATTTCTAAGAAAAACTTTAAACGCTATTATTATTATTATTATTATTATTATTATTATTATTATTATTATTATTATTATTATTATTGCATGTAAAATGTTGATATTGATGCCGCTTTTAATAAGTAAATTTCAATATTATTTATACCGTTGTTAGTTGCGCTGTTTTGAAACTATCCTAATTGTCTTTGAGCGTTTTTTTTAACAAATCGGAAGTTCAGAATTAAAAACAGATTGATCTGTTTCCCTGTTGACGACCGCAATCAGTGACGCAAGCAAGTAGTTTCTTCCGTACGTTATGGATTTTAAAGGTTTTATAACGGACTCTAAGGATCATGTCCTCATTTGACTTACTTTGTAAATACATAATTATCGACGAAACTCCCGTAAACTGACTTCTGTCTTCGGAAGACGAATCACATCGGCACGTAACTCGCCGGATGTAGTACCAGAGAAAAAGCAGTAATCAGAAATATAGAGAAAACTCTCTACATGGTTGATGTATAGCTGACGCAGCAATCGCATTCAACAGTACATGTCTGAAAGAGGGCTCTTGCCGATATATTTAATCGTCTCCACACTGAAAGAGGGTTTCTTGCCGGTAAATGATTTAGTTATATATTTAACCGTCTCCACAAATCATAATTTTTTTAATGAACGAAAATGTATAGACTAATTTTATAATTGCTACCCAAACTTTAAATTTTTAACCATCACTTGTAAAAGAGAAAAACTTTGCCCCAAAAATACAACTATATTATGAGAAAACGGAAAAAATATTTTTGTTGTTTATTTTCACCTCTATAAATCATAATAGATTTATCCTACATAGTGCACCATTTTCTAAATAACAGCGAACCAATTTACTCTCCATTACCCCAACAAAAGTAGCTTATATGGTTGACTGTGCAATAAATCAGTTGTCTCATAGGTTGTTTAACATGGTGAAACAAAATAGAAAATGATAGATATCGACTGGAACAAAATGATCTTTTTATCAAGGTTAGTTTTACACGATCGTACAAGGTTATCTTTCTGATATGAAATTACGACTGGAAAGAAAATATTAGCATTCGAATTTATAGATTATTTAGTCGTTCCAGGTTATCAAATTCTGAGCAAATTCCCATTTACTGAAAAAACTATAACGTTATTACATAAGTACTTTAATATAGGTTTTTATGATCTTCAAGGAGGTAGGCTACTGATTGTTTTTTGTGTTATATGTAAGCACTGTTCAAACAAAATAATGCTCATTACTCATAATTAACATCAAATTCACCTCGCCTGATAGGACATAACCTCTACGTCTCCGTCTAATGAACATTAAGAAATATTATATAAGCATTTCAAAACTTCGCCTCCTCAAAACATTCCAGTTAGCACCAATTCAAAAATTCTTCAGGGTCTTCGCCACAATGACCTGTTCTTCGGGGTAATAACCCGTAATTTCCTATAAATTTAACTAAGGGGGTATTTACATATCTTGTTCCACATTGCCAACCATATTAGACTCTTAGACCAAAAAGGCGCAGTTGATTTATATTTCACAATAATTGCAGTAATGATCATGAAAATTAAATGAGACGGGGAATATTTCCTTTTGGAACGGCTGTTAGTTTGACTTAAGGAATGCCAAGATCTGTAATTAGTAACCATGGAATATCCCTCACCCCAACAGATTTCTGAAACCAAAAAATTGAAAATTACTGCAACCAGTTGCATTTGCATTCAAAGAAACTTTTCCTGAAAATACTGGCTTGATGTATTGAACCAAAACTTCTTCAAAGTTTTCCTTTTGTTTCTTCATATCTTTGGAGACCAAGAAAAAACAGATTTATTATTCCTAAAGCGAACTCCTCTTTAGCGAATACATAAATCCAAAATTAAATTCATCGTTGCACCCAAAAATACCTTCCTCACCACTGGTAGCGTCGGTATCCGAATGAAAACGTTTGGTACTGGGAAGGAAGATAATCAAAAAGCTGAATTCTAGTTGTAAATCCCACTGAAAGGCAAAAAATGAAAACTAATATGCAATAGTTTGTACTGGGTTTCTGTTAGAAATATAAAAGTTGAGACGTGAACGAATGGGCACACTTAATGTGCATCACAAACAGAGGCTAAAAGCTAATATTGGTATTCCGTGCAGAGATATCCATTAACCTGAAACTTTGGAAAAGCCGCAAAAACCGATGGCGGAAAATATAATCACGAAGAAAGAAAGACGTGAAATGAGAGAGAAATCATATTTTGTGCTGCATATTTACCATTAATATAAACTATGTGCTTATTCACTTAAATATTGCAATAATAAACACAATATTAAGCCCTTGTTTGCAACAGACTTTATGTGATGAATTCCTACCACAGAAAATCAAGTTGCAGGTTAATCAACGAAAGATTGGTGCACTGAAAGTCAGAAATGAAAAGGGACAAATATGCAGCAAAGAGAAGGGCGCCCGAAATGAAGGCCTTCATATAAATTGCGCATATTGGGAGAAAATGTGAAAAGAATTGTTCACAAAACTCTGCACTAGCTGAATGTTAGTACACGCAAAGGTATGATAAATTACAAAATTTATAAAAGGAGTGATAAAAAGTCTTAAGCTCAACTTCAAGCAACACTCCAAGAAAATTTCAGCCTTTCGTGATTCGAAGCCAATATTCATGTATAAACCTACAAATTTTAGTTTTACGCCTAATGGGTTTGGTTGCATTTAGCATCTGTTGAAGCCTATTTAAAATACAAAATTCAGGGAACCAAATGTTCAAGAATTTTTACTCTCTAACATATTAACCCTCCAGAGATGCATACTCGCATGGTAAGCAAGTATTAGGACGAAATCGTTTCACAGAAGTCTTTCAAGAAGTGGAGTACACGGGTTACGTCATGTCACGATCTCTTTGGTGACTAATCAAATTATGGTAAGCTTACAACATCACCAAAGGCAGAAAACATGTAGTCTGAGGAGTAAATCGTGAAGCCCAATTGAGGACTGAACAAAGTATGAGTTAACTGGGCACCAGGACTGCAGACTCCTGACTTAAAGTGTGGAGGTGTACCACATGCAAGAGACCATCTCCCGCCGCTGAATTGAAATAAAAGAAATTTTAAGCAACAGTTTGCACTATGATGATCAACAATTAAAATTGTGTGAGTCGCCAATACGCCAACAACAACGAAATTCAAGGTGCAGGTAATCAGGAAAAGATCTTGTGCATGCCATAACGTGGTATTCATACCCAATACATGGGTCACAAGACTTCTAGGTTATTGCCAATATAATGAAAGCTAGCTTCAGCTTTTGTGGTGATAAATTCCTGAAAACGGTGAACAATTTAGTCTCCTTTCTCCATGACTGCTCCAGACTGCATCTCGAGGGCAACCAAGGCTAAGGACTGGTATCTGAAGAGATGTTCTATCTGCTTACTGCATTATACTTCAGATCTAGGTCAATGAGGCCTTCGTCTGTTTCAGAATTGAAGGACCACAACGGGAAAGTTTCTTCTTGAATAACAATGAACTAAAGGCAGTCACAGAAAAAAGGTCAAACAAAAGACAAAACCATTTCTCTGAAGAGACTTGAGAAGTTCGGATTATATACGAGAAATGATTTGGATTCATCTAGAGAACAAGAAACAGAAAGTTGTGGCTTCTTTGGTATGAGACCAAAATTTCTTGCTTCTTACTTTGCAGCAATAATAATAATAATAATAATAATAATAATAATAATAATAATAATAATAATAATAATAATCAGGTAAATATAAAATCAAAACACATCAGAGGTATTTTGGGAATAGCAAAAACGTCCTTGTAAGGGAAAGGGTTAAAAAATGAATCTGTTTTAAAACCAACATAAAACAATAGTGATAGTCTCAAGTAACATCTCTAGCGACATTTATTTAGATAAATCAACATATCTAAAACGAAACCACATAATATACCATATAAGCAATATCTTGAGGTCTTATACTATTTGTCGGAGCCATTAAACACTAACAAGGCCATGACTTAAGTGCAATCATGTCACAATGCAAGACCTTCACAACTAATACAGGGGAGCCGCCACAAACACCTTGGTTTCCACAGCCATACCAGCGTGAGAGAGGAAGGCCACTAGTCTATCAAAAATACTACATAAATTCTTATGCATAGTATATACCTCAAAAATATCCATTCTATGATTTCAGTTAAGGGCACAATCACATCTCGTACCGTTCGTGAACAATATGTATACATACCTATATATGTATATGTGTATATATACATATATACACATACATATATATATGTATATATATTCATATATACATATAAAGTATGTATATATATATATATATATATATACATACATATATATATATATATATATATATATATATATATATATATATATATATATATATATATATATATATTCATATTCATACACAAGACCTTTCAAGCCTGTACACATAGCCATATGATTGTGTATATATTCAGATATCATCTCGATATATATGACATCAATCTTATATATACCGAGAGTCAACAAGAATTTATATTTAATATATACACATAAATGCATAAACTATATATATATATATATATATATATATATATATATATATATATATATATATATATATATGTAGCGTGTATGCATAGACTTATGGCTGTGCATATATCAATTATCTCGATATATATGATATAAATGTTATATATATAGGAAGGGCAAAACATTTATATTAATATATACACACATAACAGCATACATTTCATATATATATATATATATATATATATATATATATATATATATATATATATATATATATATATATATACTGTATATATATATAGATGAAGACACACTTAAACGTATAAATAAATTTATATAAAATTTAGGAGAAAAATTTTTTTAAATGAGGGCTAAGCTGAAACTAAATCATGGCCTCTAATATTTTTCATCATGCAAGAACTATTTGGGGATGGGGTATTAAAGATTCTTCATTCTAGAAGTGTATGGGGTTAGCCTTATTATTTGTTAAGATATTCATCATCATATAGAAATATGACTGGATAATATGCAAACGTATGTTTGTGTGTGGATAAAATACAAATAGTTATGCAATATATATATGTGGGTGTGTATATGTACGTGTGTGTATGTATATATATATATATATATATATATATATATATATATATATATATATATATATATATATATATATTATATATGTGTGTGTGTGTGTGTTTCTATATCTTTATGTATGTATGTATGTATGTATACCGGTATATTTCTTATACTTTTATATTTTTACTCTTACGTATGTATGGAGATAACTAAACTCTATACGCTTTTAATCACATAGGTCGAATAAAAAACTTTATTAGGCTAACGCGTTCCGTAGTATTGTCTCTTGTTACTATTTAGTAATAAAAATAAGTGGAAATTAGAAATCCTCTGACAATCAGTGATGTTTAGCGCATTGGAGTTTTATCAGACTACTTAATCGTTTTTCAAGACAAAATTAATCATTATTGAATGTAAAGATTCTTATTGTTCTTACTGATCAAACTTAAGGTTTTGTTCAATAATTGCTGATAATATCATCAAGGGTAAGACTGAGCGAGTGCTTTATCTACTCGTATTTCTCATCCTCTAAAAATAATTGCTGCAGTGAAATGAATAGCAGCCTTCTTTTGAGTCTTGAAAACAATATCGAAATTGGTAGCTTGTTCCAACGAAAGTCTAATGGAATGATGTAAAAAGAAACTTTCTTCTGTTATGCTCCTGATTTTCATATCTTAAACATAGACTTTCCCACAAAAAAATTTTGTTCGGTTCCCTTTTGATGGTCTATTGAAATATGATATTTAAGTCTATTATTTTCTATCAGAACTGGTGTCTTAAACCTTTCCCGTTGTTGTTCTTTATCGTAGTCCGGAAAAGAAACTGTGCACTTAATATGATTATTTATAAATTCCATGAATCAAGCACGAATACCATCAAATTTCCGCAGGTCCACGTATGAAAAAAAAGTCAAATATTTCAATGTTTCAAATTCAAATGTCGTTGACCCAAAAACGCTTTTGGTGAAACTGAAAATGTGGTGATAAAACCACGAATGCTCTCAGTGCCTTCAATGTTCCTGCAATGTATACAAGGCTTAATCCATACATATGTAAAAGTCAAGCTTCATTTTCGTGACAGGCAGTATACATACTGCATATGCAAAATATCATCTTGTATGTGTTCGATGCGTGTAAAAAGTTCAGTGATCGATTTAACGTATTTAAATATAGCTGTGCCCACACACTCTTCACTTTGAATTCTCTGGAGTTATTCAAGAGAACTATATGTTTTCAGTATCTTTTTGAATATGAACTAGGACATAAGACTATTTTAAAGGGGAGTAACCATTGACGTGTATTCTCCATGATGACTGATGATCAGGCAAAGCAAGCAATAAAGCTCTGATCAATCAATTTGATTTCTCTTTCGAGAAAACACAAGAAGTGTACTCCAGAGAAAACGTGAGATCTAAGTTATCATGATGGATTTATTTTGAGCTGGCGTTAAGCTAGGCTAACCTGTTTGCTAGTCCACCCCTGAGCCGCTAACTCTACGTACTGGGCCGAGCTAAGCCAAGGGTAGGAAAAATAGGATCAGTTCAGAGTCCATATAGACAAGATACTTTTTTTTTTTAAATAACATCACATAATTGGAATAAATAAAGGAAAAAGAGCCAAATTCAGATGAACTAGGCAAGAAAAGATGAATGAAATAACAGAGTACAAGGATGATTTACAATTAGGAAATTATTCTAAAACAACACATAAGTTTAAGATCGTATCAGTAATGCAACATTCATTTCTCTATTTAGAAGGACATTTTTGTTATTTAAGTACTCAAAAGAAAATCATTCAATCACAGCATTGCCACAAGGAAATAAGGAAGATAGCTGGACGTTATCAGAAAGAAAAACAGAGAGAGAGAGAGAGAGAGAGAGAGAGAGAGAGAGAGAGAGAGAGAGAGAGAGAGAGAGAGAGAGAGAGAGAGAGAGAGAGGTTTCATAGCCATAATTAGCACTACAAATTTTCAGAAAGTAATATCTACTACATCATTTAACAAATTACAGTAAATATATATCTAAATATAAGTATGGTAAAGAAATTCAAACGAAGAAAACTGCAATCTGGATAAGGATAAAGCATTGGTAATAGATGGATTTGTTTACAGGATTAATGATCACAAAAGAAATATGGATTGCGTAATAAAAGAAATATTCCTGCGTTGCATATCCAATATTAGTATAATGTTAGAGTTATCAATGACACTGGGCGTTAAAATCTTTAATGAAAAAAATTTAGATAGCACATTCTGGCACAAAATGCAAAAGAAAAAAAAAATTAATAATACCAAGAATTGTAAGCGTAACTCACTTGTATTTCTAACACATTTCATACAATATCTTCATACCTAAAAAGACAAAATATTTATCATAAGCATTCTTATGTTTATATAAACCCATATGTTTGTGTATACGTTTCCGTTGCGCAGGTATCTGCAGCACATGTTAACGAGGAATTATGCACAAACGTTGTCAGTGATTTTGGAAACCCAAAAGACTTTCTGACCCACAGCTTGTAGAAAGTCATCCCACTGAATGCGAGTCCTTAATCAGTAAGTCTTAATAAAATTTAAGCTTACAGAATGTAGGTTATCAGGGAAACAAAGGTATAATTTACTCTGTACAACCTTCATGTCCATGTAGAGACAACCTACCCCCCTTTTTTTTTTGAGGTTCACAAAGCATATCAGCTGTCTGATTATTGTACATTAGAGTTCCCTTGTGACTCTTGATCTGCTGTTAATCCCACTGCTGTATGTTATAAAGAAGAGAGATACATGTCCTTAAAATAATTACTGCAGTTCCTCCAAAGTCTGACAGCCAATATATAGTAAAGAAATGACATTGGAATGTTCCTCATTCCTTGGTATATTAGTCTGACAGCCAATATATAGTAAAGAAATGACATTGGAATGTTCCCCATTCCTTGGTATATTATAATTTCCAAAAGTAATTGAATTTTGACATCTTAGCACACTACCATTGTGGTAGATTCAGGAGAATTGTTGTGTTCAAGCTCAATGAGAGCAATCAAATTTAAGAGTTTTCTCATTTTTTGTAGAACTTCACAATCAAAAACTCATGAGCAAGTATGTCTAGCCAGATGAAGGGCACGCCAGTTTCGGTGACGTGATAGTTGTTGTCATGTGGTGAAAAAGAGTAGATAGCAAATGCTCCCTCCTGCCACCTTGACCCCTTTACACTCACAAAGAAAGTTGGTCTGTAAAGGTATCATTAAACATTTATTTTTAAAAGAAGTCACTCCAAATTCAAGAAAAATAACTGGAGCAGCATTATTTGTGTAAATCTGCTATTTTTGAACATTAAAAGCAGTAAGCGTAGTGTAAAATCTGAAGCTTCTTGTCGCTCTGTTTCATTAAACATAGCTCTGACATAGGAAGAGAGGGAGGGATTTTGAACAGCTGGTACAACAATAACCAACTTGTTGCTAAAACAAGCAAATACCGGGGACCTGAGGCGGTACACTTCACGGATTATATTCGCAGATTCTATATTCTTATGAAGACTTTGAATCCGTTTATACTTCTTTTTCTCTCTGGCAAGCTTCTCAGGACTAAGGAAAAATCATTCTTGATTCTTTCCTTTTCCTTGTTCTTTTCCTAGTCGACTGACCGTTTCTCCACCTCTCTCGGCGGCTTCATCAGGAATGGATTATATATCGACATACACGGTTTTTATTACTGCGTACGGACATTTTAATTTCAAACATGATGCCATTAGGGCGCTGAATTTCTATTGGTTGGAAGGGTCTCATTCTCTCGCTGGCTGTCTGGGCGGCAGTATGGGCATTCTTGGCGCTCCACAGGATACGTTCTATGTAGAGGCTTGCATCCAAGAGCGTGATTCCCGTCTCTGGCCGATAGTCTTTCACTGGCTGGCTAAGGGTTAACAGCCAGGTAGCCCATCAAAAGGTCACTGAATTGTTGGCAGAAATAATTGGTTGTGAACGTGGTCTCAATCAAAACGTTGTTTAGACAGAGGGCTAAGCCTCCACAAAAAACACTAAGTTAACGAGTCTGACTGTGAGGTAACTGAACCAAATTTCGATATTAAAAGCTAGTGCTTTTTTGCGTTCAAAGAATGCTTCCAAAACCTATGGTGACCTTGTGAATGCCTACGCAGTGGACTAGCTGTATCAATCATTCTTTAACCTGAATAACAGGTCATAACAAATACAGAGCCATGGGAAAACATTAAGCTAAATTTTAAAATAATTACATTTTTCATTGTCCCTCGTAATATTTTCCTTGTATTAAAGCTACACTGAATACATATGCAGTAGAAATTGTAATGAGACAACGAATTGTCTTAACATTACTTGGGGTGGAGTCTATATAAGACAAAGGCTGTTTTTAAATAGCTGATATCAGATTGACTGATCAACTGCAAAGTGACATCCAACAAAAAAAGTCATGAAACCTCTTTCTAAAGGATAAATAAGATTGTTTTATGCATTCGCGCTCCGCCATGCTCATTAAATGCGCTGCTGAAACGAGGAAATTTATTTTAAAAAATAAGCTTATGCGTGACAGGTATAATACAATAAATATATTTTTTTTAAGATGAATAGCTTAGTATGTATAATAAAGAAAAGCTTCACTATGTCAATTTTTTTTTTACAATCCTTGCTTTTTTTATAAGATCAAATAGTGCTTCGACTGTTAATAACATTTGGCCCTCTTTCTAAAAACCAATGTTAGTAGGTTTTATTTACTCTCCTATCAGTAGCAGAACCAACCTTCGTACGAGTTTCCGGAAAACAAAATTCGTTAAGACTACGTACACCATTCATTTCTAATTCTGATGTTCAGTGTCTTAATACATATTCATAAATGACACCTGCCAATGATATGCGTGATAATCATTGTGTTCATGTTAATGAATAATTTGTTGTAGTTCGTGCCCGTTCTTGACATTTTAAAAACAAAGACAGCTTCAAAGAGACCAGCCATTAGGAACCTAGACAAAGACAACAGCAGAATTCCTACGAATGTCAGAAACCAGTTATGATCCCTAAGAAAAGACATGAATTTGAAACAGTGATTGTATTTCTCACGTCAGTAAGTATAAGCGTCTCTAATAACATACCAACTATAAAACAACTTCGTATCATATCAAATTGTATAGAAATAGATCACAGGTGTAACTAGACCATATTTAACGAATGTCTCTAACCTTTCCTTCTAGAAGTCAATTGTTAGTGTAAACGATTTTTTCTCTCAGTCGTTTATAGTTCGTCCATAAAATCAAGTTAGTTTCCGAGTTCATCATAAGAGAACCATAACTTAACCTATTCTCCCCCTTTTTCAGTTCAATAATTTAGTCAATTTCTTTTCTCTATACAAGTTCGGGAAAATTATATGTTGGTAATTTCATTCAACGTATATGTGCATTTTTGGCATATAGCACTAGTAATGATTTTTTGAAAATTAAACAGAAGCATTCAAGACGCTTCATTATTTAAAATTTCGACAAAAGTATTATTAGTATAAATATTATACAATAAGGCAAATACACACCCAAAATCTGACCTAAGTCCTTACACAGCAAATAGCACCTTTTTACCATTTCTTATTCTTATTACTTTGTTGCCTGCCATTTGTTGGTTCACAAAAAAAAGCTGCAAAGATATCAGATTTTTACGGACTGTTAGCCTTTCCTGCCGTTTCAGCAATTAATTACAAATGACAAACATAGCGTTCAAGTTCAAGTGTGGTGTTTTGGAAGTTCAAAACATCCTATAAAAATGTACACACAAATACTACAAGACACGGAGAAACATGAACAGACACATTTGCATGTAGTCAAGCTTACACGCTGTTAAATCCCACAGACTTCATACACACGTGACTTTTTTTTTATTTACAAATATTAAACCACATATATCGTTTGATATCGATTTCATTTTACCTTGGAACAATTACACCCGAAAGGAGTTAAAATTCATAAGCGCATCTGTCTCGGACAGTTGCACTCATCAATTACAATTCACCTTCGGTATAAGTGTGTGTGTATATATATATATATATATATATATATATATATATATATATATATATATATATATATATATATATATATATATATATATATATATATATAGAGAGAGAGAGAGAGAGAGAGAGAGAGAGAGAGAGAGAGAGAGAGAAGAGAGAGAAAGAGAGAGAGGCTGTTTCCAAAGCTCTCTACCCTAGTAAAAGCGCGTAATTACAGATGAAAGGTTCAACAAGACTGTAATCCTTAACCTTTTTACCACAAAAACAACTTTTTAATCTAATTTGTTTTTCTTGTTCACTATAGTAATATATTTGCTTTCCTTGTGGATTTTCATGTTATGGATTCTTACACGCATACACACACACATATACATACACATTATATATATATATATATATATATATATATATATATATATATATATATATATATATATATATATATATATATATATATATATATATGCACTTTTTCATACTGATAGGTCATGAAATACAGTAAGTGGGTCAAAGATGAAAAATTATTGTTTATACATACATATATATATATATATATATATATATATATATATATATATATATATATATATATATATATATATATATATTTATGTATATATATATATATATATATATAAACTATTTATAATATATATATTTACATATATACATATATATACATATACATACACATATATGTATATGTATGTATATAGTGCATTGGTAATTCGTAGACTTAGCAGTCTTGTGATAATGTAAGTGGGTCAAAGAGGGAAGAGGTCATTGGTGTAAAATTTGGCACAAGAGACGACGCTGTTATGCTTCCAAGTATCGTTAATACGAAAAGCAACAGAATCTGGGGAAAAAAGAATTAGTATGGAGGGAAGAGCGTTGGTTATCAGAATGGAATATGAAAGTATATTATTATCTAAACATTGGATAGAGATGGAAGCAATTTTGATGACGTATATAAGATTAAGACTAGTGTGGATGACAGTTGGATGGAATGGGTTGACATGTAAATAAAGTTGTAAGTGGTTATTGCAGGTGATGAAAGAAGGAAAGCGAAATATACTTGGAGTACATAAATCAAGATAAGTATGTGGTTGCTGTCAGGAAAATTTTTAAATTTTAACGAATGGAAAAAAATTCACTAATGGAAAATTTTAGGTAAAAACCAAAGAACTGTCTGAGCCTTGCCTTATTTGTTCAGTGAAGTGTCCCAACTGTATAGGAAAGAATTCCTGCCAGTAACTTGGAATAACTAGAGTCCATAAATACTGATTTTACTAAGAAAAAAGATGAGAGATATAAAGATCATACTAAACTGAAAGAAAGGGGAAAATATAAAGAAGCGTCTTACAACTAGTATAATAATAATTTATATTTAACTGAGAATGAAGATTGTATGATTAACGGACAGTAATCACAGGCAGATGTAGAGAGGTTCGTTGACTATTATTCAATATTATTTTATTAGTTAAGATACTTTAATTTGGATTCGAAACATAGTTCCTTCTTTGACTCTTTTGCCCGGTCATCTGACGCGAAATTTTTAAAAATGTTTCGTCATTTTTCGTAATATGAATTTTTCACTAGGCCGACGGGCTTCTTATAAGCTGTCAGCAACAGCCTATCACGTTACTCCTTTCATAATGGTTTCATCAAGATAGTGAAATAAGTCGGTGTACTTATTGTTACTTAAAATGAAAAGAAATGTAAATACATAATAGTGTTTGGTAAAAAAAAAAAAAAAAAAAAAAAAAAAAACAAGACGCTCTCGTGTTAACTACCATAGGACACTACCAATCCTAAAACTGTACATTCCATTTTCAATACAATTTAGAAAATAAATGTGAAACGTTTTTAGCTTATAAACCACTGCTGCCATATTGATAACTCATCAAAATTTGCTTTTTTTTTTTAGAAAATAAAATATAAAGTGATTTAAAGGCACTAATTCCGTTCCAAGTTCCCAGGCACTGCCAGCGTAGCCACATACATTCTTGAAAATGTAGAAAATTACAAAATACCTACAAAAGTCTGAATTACCTATCAACTATTTTTCTCAGTAAAAGGCATCTCATGTCATGAACACTTTGAGTTTGTCCCATAAAGGAAGAGTTATTTGGCTGAAGGGTATGGCAATGATGGCAAAGCTTAAATGG
>NC_089760.1:7872500-7907500 GCF_040412425.1 Macrobrachium rosenbergii | reverse complement strand
GCCAGTTAAGGTTCCAACCTTTCCCAGAATGGTCATGATCCTAAAGCTAAATAATAATAATTATAATAATAACAATAAGCAGTCGTACACAGATGCACAGTACTCTAACAGAAGTGAGGCTAAAGAAATAGGAAGAATTGATCCTAAGATTAATAAACACATATTGCAGACGTTATAATTACCCTATAACAATATTATGCAAAGGGTTTCCGTAGTGTAAATGATATATAACTTATTATCCATTAATATTGGAAAGGGGAAAGGGGCTGGCTCAATTTACGACCTTTTCTGTCAAATATTTTCCGAATTATCAGTTTAATTTAGAGCACCAGTAGCGTACGTTCGAAATCCTATGATATCTGTTTTTATGTTATGTGAAAACCCAAAAACATTCTACTTTGGCCTTCAGTTCATATAATTGGGGTGTTATAGGGAATATTCCTTATAGGTATAATGACTCATACACAGTGAACTATATAATAATAATGATAATACAGTGATTGTGTAATTGGAAATAAGACCCTCCTTCAAACTTGTTCATTGAAAATTATATCGACTTCAGTGAAAATTCTGTCTCTTTTGACTTGATCCCTTTTCATGCATAACAGAGGTTCAGCAAAAGTCGCTCGATATTCGGGATGATCTGGGATTCATCCAGGGATATAAACTTAATCAAGAGTCGATTTTTTTTACCTTTTTTTTTTTTTTACTCAAAAACTGCAGAAGGAAACACGAAGTGTAAATTTTCACAATATAAATTGGTTAACATTTCGTCCTAAAGCAGAGAGGTTATGACATATATTATTGTGCTGTCGACAGCCGAGAATATGTTCACTGTCTCCTAATTGATATTAAGACGCATTCCTTCCCTCACTGTTACATAAGAAACTCTTTTTACCTCGGCTGTTAAAATATCTCTTCTGCCACTAATTTACATAGTAATAACAATATCACCAGTCCTATCCATGCCCCACAATCACAATGCTCCCCTAAACTAGTCACTCAGAGGCGTTGTAAAAAACCACCATCCAATCAACAACAAACATAATTAGGTGATAGGCAGCACATAATTAAGACCCTTAATCTCTACTGCAGTCAGTATAATCCTGCTTCATTGAACCCTGTCCTACTGTATAGGACAAAAGCCTGTTATTTTGCGAGTTGTATATTGCATATCTTTTCAGTGTGTATTTTTTCTTGAGCAAAACTCTTGATTATACTATATATCATGAGTATCAAACTACTCTTTTGCAACCTCTGTCCCACGGAAAGGGATATGCCTTTAAAACAGTTACAGTTTGATGATGATAATAATAATAATAATAATAATAATAATAATAATAATAATAATAATAATAATAATAAATAAATAAATAAATACATATATAATTCTATCAGGCAAATATAAGACTGTTTCCTCAACAAAAGGAAACTATTACTTTGGCATTACTAACACAGACATTAACTTGGCAAAAGAGCCCTGAGTAAATAACTGTGGACCTAATTGAAAGTAGAACTTACTTATAACACTCGTAATAAAACAAAACAATCCTGATGCTCTGCATGAAGAGCATATCTCAAAATTGCAATAGTATGCTATATGCAGGCCATACACAATGCTGCTACTTCAAATGAACAGAAGAGAAAAGTGGCACTCTCTGGAGTTTGAATATGTGTTGTTGTTGTACATATAAAAAGAAATATAAAGCAAAGACATGTTCAGAGAAAGGTCGTCAAAGTTTCTGAAACCGAATGAAGCCAAAGTGAATATCAAAAATGTTAAAAAGATAAAGTTATCATTCAGAGGATGAAGCTGTGCACAAGAGAGAAGAACCAAGAATTTGAAAGGGTATAAGACTATGTAAAACTTGTCATGGATTTCCTCTCTGAACGAACAATGAGGAAGTGAATGTAAAAAGAAGAGCTGCCCCTTTGGTTTCCTCGAGACACCCTGCTTTACAGGGGAACCATCTTTTCGATGAAAAATAGTATGAATAAATACTTTTCAACTGTTCATGTCACAATCATCGTAGTCTTGGTAGAATGGATCACCGTTGAAAAATTTGATCAGTCTTCCCCAGCATAAGAAAAAGTTATTATAGGTTATGTTAAAAGGATATTCCACTCATTTAGGGCAAAATTAGGTTTAATTCACACTCTGTATAAACTGCATGTATCTACAAGAAAAAAGTTGCTGCCCATTGAGCCAACCCCTTCTAACTAGTTGGGATAATAATAATAATAATAATAATAATAATAATAATAATAATAATAATAATAATAATAATAATAATAATAATAATAATAATATCAGGATGTGGAACCGAGTTTCCAGTCTCACACTTTCTTTTTAATGCAACCTTTCCACTTTTCCAGTTAATTAATGATCACATCATCACTTAGGCTAAAAAAAAATAATTTTTCCTAATGACTATGGACTCCACATGCAAACTTCGTGAAAACGGCCATTTCCCTTATCTGTTTTCAATTTAGACTCGGAAAAAATACCTGGAGAGGATGCATAAGACATATAATGTGCGACTTTATATCAGAATTTCAATGTACGTGAGTGGTGGTTTGCTCTTGTAGATGCAAAATACCCGAATGCTTAAATATTGAAATAATGATGTTATAAAGAGATTTCTTGTGTTCCAAAACTAGCATGGTTTTAGGGTATGCACGGTTAGTGTTGCAGGCGAAATTAATGATTTCATTTCTGCTCGTGAGCATAGGTTTTTAAGGAGACTTCCCTTGCAAAATCCTCCACACACAATTTTTAAGTGTGTTACACCCAACAGAGTAAATGTTATGTGCTCGTTTACCTTTGTAATTATTAGTTCTGGATTTTATATATGGGAAATGTAGCCTGAAGTCATCTTCGGTAGGAAAGAAGATTCTGCGCGAGAATTATAGATACACTAAAGGTTCAAAGACTCCTGGATGCTAAGTACAAACCAACACATAAATTTCTCTCTTGCGTGTGGTAACGGTATTTGGTTGGTAACTCGTACCATCTAAATGAGAAGTACCTTGAAAAGCCTATGTTCAAGAGAGGGAGAACACTTTGGAATTTAGTGGCAAGATTAGGAACATATAGGCTCCCTCAAATACGCCAATGGTTTGTGAAGATTCAAAATGTGAAAGGAATTCTGAAAATATTAAAACTACAATTCATGAAAATTATGAACTCAAGTCTCACATTAACTGCCCTTGCTTCTCAAAGACATTTTTATTTTTACTTGATTACTTTCTTCCATTATGAAAATGCCCTTTTAAATGAAATGTGGCATGTTAAATAGTTGATTTTGTTTTCATTTCAGTTCCAATTTACAAAAAAAAAAAATTAAAGAAACCATGATAATGTAATTTTTCGTAAAAGTTTATTTTTAGTATTATTAGTGTTCAAATGGGTTGTCTCTCTTTATTTCATAACACCAATGAGGAAATAATAAATTTTGCATATGTACATAAATGTCAATGGAATTAAGTCAGGGTCACCCATTTTCATAGCATCACTGGATAAACAACATCTGTCACTGGAAAAAGAAAATAAAAAAAAAAGTGGTTCCCATTTCTTATCCTGTATTTTAAGAACAAAGAAATTCCCGCAAAAGGAATGCTTACTACGAGCAGAGGGTTTTCTTAGTGGAGGTGGCTATATTACTATTGTACAGAAGCTTTACTTTTATCTTTAGGTTTACTTCTAATCTAGGTTTTATAAATACTGAATCATTACGTCTACCTCAGCTTCCAATTAAACTACATGTTAATGTTGCAAAGCATCTACATTACATTAAGTTTACCCAATTACTACTTCTTTTAATGAATACTAAAAGCTCGTGCATTTCCGATGAAAACATATTGATACTTGTCATTACAAAACCGTCAAAGAAAACCTAGCTTTTGAACATAAATAGAAGTGGGTACATCTTCGTCTTTCTTACAATTCTATTTCAGTGCAACGATTTTCTGAGAGTTACAAAATGCCAAAAGGATTTATCGAACAGAACTCGGCAAAAATTTCCGCTGGATTAGGGATTATAATACTTAATGGTCACCAAATTTAGAATTGTCATTTAGTCATTTGATTTGATTTGTGTCTGCTAACTAACTATCTACCTTCAAAATAGCTATATATATGCCTGTACGTTCTTATACATACACGTGTGAATTTTCATTATATATATATATATATATATATATATATATATATATATATATATATATATATATATATATAAATATATAATATATATATATATATATATATATATATATATATATATATATATATATATATATATATATATATATATATATATATATATATATATGCCTACGTGTACACTTATATATTTACGTATAAATAATTATCAAAATTGACGCATTCACTAATGTACAGATACTATTATGTATATAGAAAAATATTAATTTTCTGTTATCTTATCAGGTACATCCCACGAGATCTTTTACTAGAATCCTAATTCATGCCTTGAGCACAATTTTTGTAATATTTTGTTTCCATTGTTTTTAAGCGGAAGTTATTCCAAGATCTAAAAGAAACGTGTAAGAGGGTAAACTGGAACAAAAAAACCTTCAATCTCTTTTGTCTTTCTTTGAGATCATCATACAGTGAAATAGTCGTAGGAATCTTCCAAATACCTCTTGTCAATCATCAACAGAAAAAGGATCAAAAAGGAACCCTCAAATAACTCTGTTCGCACGACTATTTCAGAGCAAATAAAAGGTCGTTTATTGTTTTCCAACAGTGTCCCATGCCATGAAGCCAGAGGGAAGACCAAACCACTTAACTACAGTACACAAATATAAGAGAATGATATTCCATCAGAACTTCCTTTGGCTTTATTCACATGACCATTTTGTTTCGAGAGGAAATCAAACTTAGGGTGAGCTACATGAAGTTTGCGTGCTGACGTCACAGAAACGCTGATGGAATACCACTCTCCGCTGAAATTGGCTTTTAAGACAATGTCGATATAAATGTATATAAAAAGCTGCTGCAACTCACATAGGCCATATCCAACTTGGAGGTAATTCGCTCTTCTACCTCGGTGTAGAGAGAAAATGTGAATTTATTTTCAAGGGATACTTGTATTGAGTGTACGTCGCTGTTAGTGGCGCCATGTTACATTTCTTATTATTATTATTTATGAGTATAGAAAAAAAAAGAAGTTTACACAATAATCAACTTTCATTCAAGAAATATATCTCACCCCAGTAGAGACAAACTTACCACTTTAATGTTAAAAGAGCAAAATGACAGAAGTAGTGCGTGCTGATTTGTTTGACGAGTTTATATAAGAAAATCAACTCTAAACGTCGGAAGAAGAGTTTTGAATATGATGAGATTTTTCATAATATGCGGTATTCAAAATTCCAAACTGATTGAACAGTAATCTACCTTCCCGTTATCTTAAAATCTTAAAATTATAGCTCTATACAATATTTCATAAACAGAAATGAAAAAAATTCAAACAATGGAAAACATTCTACCTGAACATGACGTAAATAAAATATTCTGACTAGTAAATAATATCATAAAAAACAGAAGAATATGGAACATTAACTACTCTAGTCTCGTGATTACCCAATACCGTAAAAGAAAGAACCTACATATCAACTGCGATCATGAGAAGCCTAAATGAAGCCTTTAAAAGATGGAACAATAGATTATGAAATATTACATCTATGCATGCGCGACATCAAGAGCAAAATATTTTGAAATTCAACGTTATATTCAGATGAAAACCATTTATACGAAAACAGGATAAAGAATGAACTAGGTTACACAAATAAGCGAGCAAATAGTAAGTAAAATATGTGAAAAAAAATGAAATTGTACGATGCAAAACAGTGAATATTTTTTACTCGGTAGATGCCACAGTCTCCTTGAAGTGCGAACTCCATTTCCAGCCCTGTTTGCTTCTCTATGAAAAAATAGAAATATGGAAATATAGAAAAATGTAAAAACATAGAAAATGTATATGAGTGTAAAAAGAAACAGAGAATTGTACACAACAGTTAAGAAAATAGAGTAAAAATTCTCACCTGTAATATAAGGTGAGATTTGCTTTCAAACAAGGTGATGTTTCGTGAATGTGAAGGTCTGTACTGGTGTTTTGGTATGTTCTTGGAAATTGCAAGGACGTGTGTCTATGTATTTCTATAGCACAACTAGTCAAAAATTGTAAAACGTGATTCCATATATGCCATATCAAAAATATGTTGGTATTTAAAAAACATTTTATAAAAAAAATAACCAGGTAAAATTCTAATCATTAGCAAAAGCTCACGTTTACAAAGGCCTAAGCAAAATGCCAGACGAAAGAAAAAATTCCAAATGTGACTAAAATAGAACTTGAAAAAGGTAAAAAAAAAAAAAAAAAAATTAAAAACAAAAAAGTTTAAAAAAGAGGCACATCTCATTCTCAAAATAGAGACCACAACATTATGTACACATATATTATACATATATGCATGATGCCTGCATTCATATACGTATAATTGTAGGCCAGTATCTGTTAAGTGAAGAATGAGGATATCATCAAGGACCTTATTTCCACATGACATGAGGACCGTTTTCATAGGATCAGGAAGAAGTCTGAAGGATGGAACAATTGACAACAGGGATTCAGAGCTAGAGTTAAACAAGCCGCGTGGAATTGGCGACACACAAATCTTAATCTATTCAGCTTGCTTTCTTTCTTTCTTTTCGGCTAATGCTCTGACCAACCTAATTCCACGGGCTTCAGAAGATTTCATAGGTGAGAAAAGTTTTAGAATTTTCTTTTTATCGTTTTTGATGAGGGAAAAGATTTTAACTTGTAGTGGTTCAAGACAATATGTACAGGTTTACAGAATGAGATAACGTGATGTCTTACAGAGAGAAGAACATGTCCTTTGTCAAAGTCTTTTCCCAAGAAAAAAATGCATACATTCTTCCATACATGTATGTACATATGCATACACACATACATACATGCAAACTTTATACACACTCACCACATATATATATATATATATATATATATATATATATATATATATATATATATATATATATATATATGCAACATGAGTATGTATTATAGACAGGTACATATAAATATAACATGTATGCATATTAATACATACACACATAAATTGTCCACGCGCCCACAAGCACAGACACACACACAAGTACTATGAGAAGAAAGGTATAGTTGACTTGGGTTTGACGATGTTCAGAAAGTTCCACTGATTAACATTCCTTTTTGTGCAGATGAGTGGTTGTTTTTAATCGTGCAGCAAACTTGAGTGGAGCCACAGAAAGTGGTGATAGTGTTTTGTGCATCTATGGAAGGTTAGACCTGACTGGTGTGCAACAATTGTGATAAGAGAAACAAAAACTACTGACGCTATGATGACAGGTTCAGAGAAAAGGGAAGGTTTGCTAAAGGTAAAAGCCATAACTTGGGTCATGAATCTATTGAAGGTCAAGTTTACAAAGAGTATTTCAGTTTTTTATCATCTGTATTGCTATTTAATTGATAATTGCTACTATTTAAAAAAAAATAGCTTAGAGGTTACAACTAAGGGTCATGATATAAAGATTACTTGTACAGTAATATGTAGCCAAGAGAGTTTTCTCTCTCTCTCTTTTTTCCGAGACAACATAACTCCTTCAAAAGAAAGAAAGAAAATGTACACGTTGAAGCATATAGGCAGAGGTGCCAGCAAACTGAAAAAGGTATGTGCTTAACATCTGCGGTTTGGCAATGCTGCATATTGCTTTCCGTACGACATCTTAGTCTTTTTGGCAACGACACTTTTTATATTTAGTTGTGGCTACCCGTCTGTGTAAGGCCAAGATCAATTAGCATGGAGATTCAGTGTACAAGGTCTTCGTACAGTTACAGTGGTAGCACATGAGTCAATTTCACAATTATGTATGCAGTCCAAAATTAGAATCAACACTGCAGCTTCTCAAAGTCTGAGCGCAGATGAGGAAACGAGACGCCATGCAGATGCGATGCATCCTATCTAGATAAATCGGACACTATCTTTAACGGGTTGCGCTAAGTCAAAACCCTATACGCCAATTTTGTGGGGCTTATATGCTATAGTTCTTGCAATCACAGGAAAATTAAAACATATTCGATTATCTTCAGAGATATGCAGTTACTGTACATGGAAGGCTCTCCTGCTTCGCAACTCACTGGAAGGTTTTCGTATAGAGCACAGAAAAATCTCTGGACAATTTTTCAGTTAAAAATTAGGAGGCAGGGTACACAACTGCATATCTCTAATCGGAATTAAAAGAAATAAGAATTCATGTGCCATATTCTATGACATTTCAAAAATTGCAATACGATTAAGGAGAGGATAAAAGCACACGTACACATAGCTGAAGAGAAATCAGTGAAAATATTGTCAATCATTATGGCACACAGGCTAATGCTTCTCATTTCCGTAAAACCTTCATGCAATTTAGCATCAAATTAGAAGAGATTCATTATAAACAGTCATGGAGTTTAATCAAACATTGTGTTCGAAGGCATGCACTGATTTCTAATAAATCATCTAAATTACTCAAAAACTAGAAATGGTGATGTAAAAGGGCAAATCAAAACATGCAGTAACTGACAAAAGGAAACTGTATTAACATGAACTAAAACTAAAAACCAAAGGAAGAATGATTGTAAGCCTAACAGAATTCATCAGGTGAAGGACCTAAAGAAGGGGTGGCTGGTCACAGGCGACCTTCACGTCAGCTTTATTTGACTTTAAACATGGGACTGTGCGAAAAGACTGTCAATATATATTTTGCGAACAGACACACATGCATACTTATATATTCTAAATATATAGGTATAACCGCAAAAAGTTGCGTGTATGTTTATCGATACCTAAACTTTCTGAGATTGAAGTGCAATAAAGGCCATTCCCTTCTTCGGAAAATCACCCTAGTTACATTATAAGCTTTTTTATTACAATATATATACTTTTTTAGAAAAAAAAATCTAGGATAGCTACTTTTTTAATGTTTATTTTGGAAAACTAAGTCATTTAAGTCCAACATATCCAATTGTAACATGTATGCAGTTTTTGAGATTATGAAGACTTAGGAATCTTTTAGAAACAATGTTATGCAACTTCTATGATGCATTTTGAGTGGCAAAGACATCAACATTGCATAAATTAAATGTTAAGATATCCATTTCCTATCACGGCATAATAATTGTATTTTCAATGTAGTTTAAAAATATTTTTTGATACTCAATAGAATTGTCGTGGTTACAGCATTGATGTGTTTTGGGTGAAATTACTCCTCGGGAGTGTGTATGAGAGAAATTTTTGTGGCACTATTAAGTTCTAATCATAGTATTTAAAGAAGCAATTCATTGTGGTTTGAGTGTAATGAACATTATATCTGTCGCATGTGGATGATTTATTTTAGTAACTACTGTTACTGACCAGATTTCTTTTAACCAAACGGTGGTATTTCATTTGCATGAGGACTTACTAATATATCCCTAATATTTATTTTGAAAGAAAAAATACACTGAATTATGCATTCGTTACCTTTTAGAGTTGAAAATTCTTCGATGAAGAACTGAAGGATACAATGAACAGGTAGAGAGGCTCATATATATATATATATATATATATATATATATATATATATATATATATATATATATATATATATATATATATATATATATATATATATATATATTATATATATATTATATATATATATAATATATATATTATATATATATATATATATATATATATATATATATATATATATATATATATATATATATATATATATATATATATATATATATATATATATGGAGAGAGAGAGACAGAGACAGAGAGAGAGAGAGAGAGACTGAAATTTTCCGTGTGCATAAGTCCTATGGATGCTACCGCATCTCCGGTTAGGCACCGAATCACTCAAACATAAGATTCCCAAATGAGCAATAAGGAATATCAAAACCCTTACCTCGTGAATCAAAAAAAAAACCTAAGTCTAAGTGAAAAGATGTCTCAGCTACCTTAAAGGAGAGGAAAAAATCTAAATGTATACCAAAACACCTTGCCACAAAAAGGTCTCCTGAGTATTCAGCATCTCATTTCATACGGAAAACATGATGATACATGATAAGGAAAATAAAATACATTTCTGCATGACCAGGTAAACCAACACTGGTAAAAACAAAAAATTTCCTTAAATCTTTTCACTGAGGAAAATCAAAATTAATCAGCAGGTATAATATGGTGATTCTAAGGTTCACTGAAAACTAGACACTTTTGCTTGAAGGAAATCCTTCAACGGTTTTCTCAAATAATGTAGCTGTATTAGCCCTTATACCTAAAACTGTGCTCGTTTAACAAAGAAAAAAAAACTTCAGTCATGTTTTAGACAGAAAGCATTACAGCAGCTGTTACTAAAAAAAACTATATATAAATATATATTATATCATTTCAAAGTTAGTCCCAGACTATTGCGATTAAAAATACACTTTTGCCTCTAGAAGGGTGATCTATGTATACCTTTGCGGTATTTGCCAATTGTCACATTAAAAAAGATGCCTTACCATAAAAGAATTTCACACCGTAATGATCATATTTTATCTTCATTTTGAGAAAATGTAGAAAAAGATCAAGAAGACTGACAAAAGCGTGTGCTATGAAATCTGAAAAGTTACACAGTGAACTGAATTGCGCTATATTTCTTTTTCTTACAAATATATAGGTACACTTAGATTTCAAATGTGATGGAGGGGTAGCTAGATCATCCACCTAGACTTTTTTTTGTGACAGCGGTGGGTGAGTTTTGGTGTTAGTGTAAGTAACAGAAGGTTGGGCGGGCACTGTGAGCACAGGTGGGGGCGTGCTAACACATACCTTAGACGCTGAGGCTCTCGCCTCCTCAGCAGGAGTTGGAGAGGTGGCTCTGGGGTCGCCATTGGCCACTCCCACCAGCGGACCAACCCCCCCAGGGTTGTTAGGAGGTACCCGTTGCTCTTGAACTGACGCTAGCCTGCAAAAGAAAGTCGGGTTAGGAACACAAAATGACTGACCATGTGGCTTACATGGCTTACTGAAGGAATCGGGTGCATTGCCAAAGAGTGATTTAAATCTAATTTTTGAGGACGGTCACTTTGCACGATGGAATTAACGCGGTGTGGCAAGACTTCTCGTTTTAAAATACATTGAGAAACGCAATTTTCGGTTAACAAAGAAGTTCCTTACATGAGAATTATACTATATTCATATGTTTATTAAAATTGCCCAGTCACTGATGGTGCGTATGAATAACGCGATGGAATCATGCGTTTTTCATCAGATCGGAGTGAGAAGCCTATTACCATCCTGCTTATTGAGTCGTTGTGTGATTAGTAAACAGTATTTCCTTTGAATCTGCAATTTGCCAAGTCTTCATTCAACATACCTTATAATGAACGATATTCCCCTTCCTACAGTATTTATTTTAGTTTTTTTATCCGTTGGCAACCACTCATTTTGTAAGCATATCAACTGTTTTCTTATGAAGTAGATGCTTAATTGTTACGTTTCCTCTGTTCATACCGACTGTTAGTTATATTTTATATTGTTTATTTTTTAACAATATCTATCAAAACTGCATATTTGGTCTTGTTTTTTATGATAACAGAACAGACACCAAGTATGTCTTGAATGAGGCATTGTAAAAAGTCAAAATAAATTTTGGCTTAACAATCATAGCAATATTTTGTTAAAATGCATTTAGTCAGCAGCAAATAATGAAGCAATCAGTGTCCGTGTATATCTAAATTACAAAATAAGACTGCACTTGGACTCCTAATGATATAGAACAACCTTGGAAAACGGAGGTTGGCTAATTTTTCACGATAGTTGGAGTTTCTCTACCAAACCTAAGCCCTAACACTTCGGGTCTTGTCAGCATGCGGCATCAAACCAAAATGAACTTGCTCTCAAACTTTTCTCGTTGGATATCAGTAACTGTTTTCCCTACGTAAAAGTTTTTGGCATTTTGTCACCTTACCACCGACATCCATATGCTGCAGATGTGAATTATGTGTTCGTGATCGATTTCCTTTCTTGCGTTGTTCAGGCGTCATTTTCATCATCATTCCCGCATTTATTTCTAACCTGGCAATAATTACGGTGTTCAAAATTATGTAATATTTATTTGATAAATCATCAGTCACAAACTTTAGCATCCTTCTTTAATGTTATACTATCTAGATGTATTCCTCTTCATTTTAAACATTCTCTTGAGTCTTTTTGTCTAGGACCATTTGCCCCTCCAAGACAGCTGCCTTATATGTTTCACTGTTTCCTTTATTTGGTAATTAGACTTTCGCCAATTCAAATGCACTTTTTGGCTGCTTATTAATCACAGAACTTACTTTTCCATATGGTTTTCCAGTTGAACCCAATATCATATAGAATGGCAGTCTTCTTGAAAAGGGGGGGGGAGAAGTAGATCAGAACTTGAAAGGGAGGCATTCATACCTTGAGATATGAAGCAAATAAATTTATAAATGTACATAAGAAAATATCACATCCAAGATCATATATCTCTAAGCAGTAACTAATTTCGATTTCGGTTTAGTATTGACATTATGGAGTAAAATCATAAAAGCAGTAGTTCTTGCCACCATCCTTAGGCTGACCTATAAAGCCTCTACTTTCCCTTATTTCTGAGAATTATCCCATCTATAACTTCAAACTCAAATTATAGTTTGTTGTAACTATTATTGTTTCTATATGAAAAAGCTGTCACTTCGATACTGACTTCGAGTTATTCCTTTACTGCCATAATTCACAATAAATATCTGGTTTAACTGTTTTTTACACGAATTAGCTTTCTGTAAATGCTTATTCCCAAAGTGAAGAATCGGGTAACAAGCTCGGCCACTGGGATCTGTATGTGTGACCACAACCAATCAAAACATCTTTTATTGCCCTGTTTGTCTCGCATTACCCTTACCCTCATCCGTCACTTACATGCAAGTAGGAGATTTATTAAGAAAAGGACTTGTAAAATAAGATCAAAAATGTTGAAAACATGTACTTCCCTAAAGCCTCCAAAGTTTTTCTATATAAAATGTGAATAAGCAAAGGGAGGAAACGTAGAGGAAACTAATTCGCACACATATTTTTAACAATCACATTCTAAAAATCCTGCTGCTAGTTACTCTGTTAAACAATAAACTGTACAATTTTGTGAGTCACAAAGCAATAAAACCACTCTAAGTGAGACATTCCCTAGCAAATGGAAAACCCCAGTCTCTCCCGCATCGTAAAAACTGACTTAACCTGTCAGTGAGGTGCTGGTGGTTCAAATGCATGTATGCCAATCCATGAGAATGAAAGGAGGGACTACCCGAAGAAAAATAAGAATTTGAATTTGTGTATAAGAACAAAATAATGACTCAATATTTTTGTGACATATTTATCTTATGCTGGATTTGTACATTGCAAGGTGAAGATGCCTGTAACTCTTAGTTACTTTATCTGATTGGATCTTATATATTATTGGAGTGTAACCCAAAACCTCATCAACTTTATGGCACCTCCGAGACTGGTTTGTCTCCTTGGAATTGCTCAGGTATTTATTTTCTACAACCCTGCTGCAGTCAGTATTTATGAAAGAATTTCTCCTTTTACGCTATTCACTTTGGAGTATTGTGCTACTCACAGCAAGAACTTCATATCAAGACAAGTATGATTGTATACATAGAGACAATGGTAGCTAATAAGTAACAGATAGTTTTCTCTTGAACAAAAATGAAAGGAAAACATCAATACAGGGTGAACACTTACCTCAGAAAAACCATAGTCTTGGTTTGTGAATGAGTTGCATACCTCAACGATGGCTTGTCTTAACCGGAGGCAATGATGTATTTAGGTATCTTCCTATGTAGGATATTTCTAGTGGCAAATATTCTTGAGCATTCCAGTTTGCCCTATCACATTTTCTTCTGACATTGTATTTCCAAACCATTCTCATTGAACATAAATATCCTCCTTATTCCTTCTCACATGAAGTTTGCTTGTGCAAGGAGCCAAAATATACCTGTAGCATCCTGCATTCTGGCTGATACCTTGTTCTTACACACAAAATTAGGTGCAATAGAATGCCTAGCAATAAAAAGAATATACTGGCAGAAAGAATTACTTTTGCAGATATCACCCGCAGATCACCAACTGTCAGGAATACTGCCTGATATTACTGTTTGTTCACATCGGCTGAAACAAAGGGTACCCAGACTATAATAGTTTTGAGAGAAGCTCAACTTGGTTATGTATATGATTCTTTCATCAGGTCTTTAAGTTCTTGCAAATCTTTTAGGGTTGGCCAGTTGTTCTTATAGCCCTTGTGGATGCTGAATTTCATCCCTTATTTGCAGGAATGATGACTCCTGTGTCCGTTCTCATAAAAAAAGAAGTTGAAGGCAATGTGAGTAATGCAAGAGGGGTGGAGACATGATCATTTGCCTACACCAGTTGCTGGAAATGGATAACTTAATCTAATAAAATCGAATAGTACTAAAAGGTCTAGTATAAGTGAACATATTAAAGTGAGTGTAACCCAGATGCTTCACAAGATGGAGAACTCTCAATTATAGGACAACGGTCATCATGTTCACAGTATAATTTGTTGATAATGCATCTTGGGAGAAGTGTTAAATATATAATCACCCAGATCATCTAGTCATCAAGAAACTTGTCTTCCCCTACGGGGGTAGCATATGAGGAGAACTTAACTGGAACATAAAAATATCTTGCTGTAACAAATAGGTACAATACGTATCTTTAAAAACTGTCTGTATACCCGTGGTTTCATTAACATTTTTTTTTTTCAGAGGACTTGATACTTGTAGCTGAAGGCATCGGCTATTATGTGCTCTATTCCTGCTCTGGGCTGAAGACTATCTATCTTCTTTGGGAACGTAAATTACTTTCACAAGGTTGTTTGAGGAATCTTACTCTTTCTTCTGGGGTAAGTAAATGATTCAGTCTTTCTCACCTCCATTTTTTGTTTATTTTCTTCACAATTTGGTGGCTTCATCAATCTCTAATTTCAAGCTATGACAGGCGACTTCATCAATCTCATAGTTGCGAGCTATGACAGGCAGTAATGGGCACCAGATTATTAATTTCCTGCTGGCACTCTGTTTCTTTACATTTCAGAAGTATCGAAACAATCTCCAGAGGCATTTGGTGACTGGAAAGTATTAAGTCAATGTTCTCATACAATTTTGGGAGTGTTTTCTCCTTGATGGTATTGGATCGTTATGACTGGGACTTCATAAATGTGTAAAACTGTTTCCAATGATTAAGTTCCCATCTTTATCCACATATAGCAAAAATATTTTGCTGAAGATACGCTCTCTCAGCTATTGTAAATGAGATGCGATTGGCTGTTTTGCACACAAGGTGATAATATCATCTGCTGTTCTCTCTCGGTGTAACATATCTTATTTTACTGTAAATTGCCACAAGAGTACTCAGAAGATACCGGCCCCAACATTACAATAACATTGTGATTATGCCACTGTGTCATTAGTTAACATATTTTTCTCTTGAGTCTACTGAATGAAGTGTGGAGCAAAGAGGGTTCTTAGTAACTGTCTCAGCTGGATATTCAAGGAAAGGCATACTCTTTTGCTGTGGCAAGTAGCTCATATGCCTTGAGCATGTTTGGGCTTTCTGGTGGTATGGGAAGCACCTTAAATACTTTTTAGTAGACTTACTTCCCAGATAAAGTCAATATTGTTGCTTTACCTGTCAACTCCCTATGTTTATTAGGAAGAATACGAACATGTAAGATCAAGAAAATCATAATTTTTTATGTTGATCTTGGAGGAGGAGGGTCGAAAGGGTGTTTTTTTTTATCCATCTTAGTACCTCAGTATCCATAGTTACATTCTCTGAATTTTTACCAGTTTCTGTATAGTTGTCCTGTTCCTTAAAGTCAGGGGATGCTTCTAGTTTTGCTTTGATAATTGAAAATACTATTATCCTGTTTCACATTTCTCAATATTTTTTTTTATTCTATCTTTGGATGCGTGCTTTCAGCTTTTAAACATTTCACTGAATCTGAAGTACAGATAGTCATGGTATAATTCTAGTCTCTGGTACTACTGGTATGTCAGTTTTGGGTGGAGTCTAGAAGTAGTTCCAATAACTCCCTGTTTCCTCTTTCACCCTTTTTCTTTGTCATGTCGGTCCTTGAAATATATATCCCTCTCAGTCATGCTGGTCTTCATTTCGTCTAACTGTCAGGTTCTTGTCTCATTCTTGGTGGCACATTCTCTACTGTGTCAATCAGATCATGCCTTTTACTTCCTTCTCAGCCTCTCTAGTCTCTGTTAAGGCAGCCTTGACTATGTATCCCAACCTCCCACAAAACTGATTCTCCGCTATCAATTTCCTGCTTAGTGGCTGAAGATTAGGGAAGTTTTGGCTGAGCATTCTCGGGCTTCAGTTTACACTAAGGACTTCAAAAGTCATCATTACCCTCTCTCGCTGAATCTTGGCGATTGTCACGTGTCTTTCGAGTGTGAAGGATTATAGTTTTCAACTCTTGCAATATGTTTAGTTCGGAAAATTCAGCAGTGAAGCAACAGAGACCATGTCTAAGCCAATTTCAGTAAACTCAGTCAAAGCAAGTTCAAGTCCGTATGGAATATTGCCATCGCAGTGAGATCAAATGGTCTCTCAAGTCTCTTTTTCTACAGTTTTCATGCGTCCTACATTCAAAGTTATCGAAAGTGCAGTATTCTTCAAACCAAGCACCAAGGACTGCTACATACTTGTAAGAAATCCATGACCTCCTTTCAATACAAAGGAACGTATGAATATGAAAGCCTTCTTAAAATTGCTTCTGTTGGGACATCTTAGAAAGGCTATTAAACCAAATTTATATAACGAAATTAATATTTCATATTCATTTATAATGAATTTAATACTGAAATATAAATGCTAACTTATGCACTTTATCAAACATTTGAACTATGCATCAGTGATGATAAAAATAGACAGCGTGCATCAGAATGGTCACTTTACTGCTGAATTATGTATCCAGTAATTTCCAGATGAATTTCTTTCTTTAGCAGTAGGAACAGCATGAATGGTTTGACATATTAATGGGGATCTTCATAGACCTAGAGACTAAACTGACCCTCAGATTGCAAGGTTTCTCCATTCGTCCAACAGACGCTGCTTACGACTTTTTCATTCTTCATTGCAGACTTATTTAAATGAAATTCATTCTTGACTTTATTGCATAAACAGACAAATAATAATAAAAATAAAACTTCATTAAGAGGACATAATCAGACATGAAGTTTGAACAATTCTTCAATCAAGATCCCTCAAATGCCACCTTTTGGAATTCATTTCTTAATTCTGGTTTTTCTGATGCCTACCCGTTATCTTATCAAGATGCAAGTGTATTCTTTCGTTGTTATATACCACTAATCTTCCCTCTTTCTCTCTTGTTACTCCTTGCAAGATGGTTATGTTTTTCACTTAGTTTGCCTGTTTGTCGGTAGGTTAGCAGGAGGACGTAGACGTTGCGTGTGGAATTTACATAAATTTTACCAAAGGTATGCCTCATGAAAGGTATCAAAAGATTAAATTTTGGGAGAAGTAGGAACGTATCCCTAAGGAAGAAGAGACCTTTCAGAGTTGACTGCTCAACTGGAGTAGGTTTGAGGTCTCCAAGCGTTCTTGTTTTTCTTATGGAACCGGGTTAGGTAAAGGGATCTGGATATCATTTAGCCTCTGCTTTAAAGAATATTGAGATACAGCTGTAAGATAAAATATTTTACCATTTTGAGCAATCATGATGCTTCTGGAAATGCCTTTAAAAGTACGCCTGAATTCACTTTGCATTACACTGTCACTTACCTCTTCAGAGTAACAAGAGTGCCAGTTAACTTCTTGCATCGCCGCAGCGCAGTTTCTAATTTGTCAGGCTCTTCTTCTAAAAATCTGCATCGCCAAAAAAGGGAATTTGAAATTAATCATTTTTAAGAAATAGGATTCTACATAATTGCAACCCTATGCTCACTTAAATAAATTATACATGAGTGAATGAAAACAAATTCTTCAAAAACTCAACTTACTTTTCATCTCTAATTGCTTTCTCCATTTCAGCAGATATTAAACCTTTCAAGCCATCTTGGAGTATAGGAAATCTTGCTTTAAGATCAGCTACTGTTTTGCTGTAAAAGATAAATGGACAGTTACCAAGTCATCCATTGCATTACTTAATGTCAATAAAAAACATAAATTTTGGTTTTCCTTGTGTTAGCATCATCTAGAAAATCAAAATCGAAAGATAAAAAGTCAAGATTACACAGTGGATTGACATTTATATATAGTGGATTGACATGAAAGAATGAATACTATAATGCGGAACATGATAGTTTACTGTCTTTGCAAATATCATTTAGTTAACTTACACAATTGGAAGATACACATAACGTCCACTACCATAATTTAACCTCAAAACATATTGTTGGATAGTTAAAGAATTTCATTTACCCATACAGTATTGAAAGCTTGATAGATTTCTTGAATGAAGATGAATGATAATTCAGCTCTGATGAAGATTCACATTGCTCTCATAACGGTAACAGTGGTTTATTATTTACCCTTTAGTCTGGTGCAAAGATTAGCTAGTCTGTTGTCCCTCTCTACCCCTTCTCTTTCGCCGAACATAAGTAGTTATTGCTGATATCCAAAAAGTCTTGTATCTCGTCTCACTTAGACAGAAAACTGTACAGCTTGGCACCAGTTTTTCTGAATACTGGAAGCATAACAATCTCCCAGCATAATAATCTCCCTCAGTTCTCTTATGAAGCCAATCTCTATCTCATTTAATATTTATCTTGGAGGTTCAATGACATTTTTCAGGGTCACACTGAATTTAAGCATCAGCGTCTAGGCAGTTGTTAGTTGGAAGATTTTTTTATGTATAGAAAGTTCCTTTTCGTTTATACTTTATAGATTTGCATACAAGTTAATGACTCTAAATTAAGCTCTGAGGCTGGTAAACTCAGAATAAAATTTAACAGACATAGTTATCGCGTACGCTATTTCATTACAGTGAAAGATTATTTGCATGAAGATGATGACATAATAGCAGTAGTAGCATTTATTTCATGAATATTAGTCATTGAGTCTTTGGGTAATGGATTAATGAGCATTTCCCAAAATCATATGTTCCTGAACTATGTCATTCAAATCGTATTATTCTGAATGGAAAAGTAAAAATATCTTGTCTAATAACACAGTGGTACAACGGATATTTAACTAAAATCTATGGACATAATTCGCGTTTCATCTTCATATAAGTTTTAAATATCATTTTATAAGTTCAATGAAAATACAAATATACTAGGGTATGTTAGATACTGTTCCCACTAGGTATTTTTCCCAAAGGTCGAGCATTTACTGTAAAGTTCCAAGATGCATCAATATACAGGTTTTCTGTCTGAAATGACGCCGTAAATTTACAGTTAGCTCAAATTTTCTCACTGGGGTCGTAGCACTACGCCACCGTGCTAAAATAGATAATCAGTATTATGTGATTACTCAGTATGCTCAAAGTACCTCTCTTTTATTTAATTTGTTAATCAGACTACGTTTCCATTTAACTAGAAATATTACAAAATTGTGTTCATTGGGAGGGCATGAGAAAGTTTTATTTCAATGAAAATTAAATAAAATGTAATAAGGCCAACGTTCAAAATAAATATTGGTTTATTTAGGAATTTTGGGCTAAACTTATTACATAGATTCTCTCATCTCTGAGATGAAAACAAAATTCTGTAGGTACTGATAGGTGTAGTATTTATGGTGCTTTATCTTCAGTAAAAACACAAAGGCATTAGATGCAAAAAAAAATTTCAGCATTAAATTCTGGCAGAAAATGAGACTACTTACACTGTAACTAAAGTTATTATATATAGCAGACAGGAATTCCAATGGGAAATTTTGCTCTGAATGAAGGAAAA
This sequence comes from Macrobrachium rosenbergii, assembly GCF_040412425.1. NCBI lineage: Eukaryota > Metazoa > Arthropoda > Malacostraca > Decapoda > Palaemonidae > Macrobrachium > Macrobrachium rosenbergii. The sequence continues at coordinate 7,887,437 of NC_089760.1, read as the reverse complement.
AGAATTTTTTATTTATGCTGATTTGTCTGGCTGTACATAGCAATACAATGGTCTGTGTCATTTAGGTAATCAAGATTATACGAGGGCCCAAGCTAATTAAGTAGTCAAGATAATTTAAAGGCCTTTGTCGTTAAGTAATGAATGCAATACAATTCTATCGTGGGTGTGAGCATATACTGCAATAAAGTGATTTTTTTTTTTTGGTGTAGGAAGAAGGGTTCTTTCCAGGGAGTGACTAGTTTTCAATTTTAAACTAAATTTGTAAATTTTGATTGGTCATCACTTTGTCTTTCAATCCCTCCACCCCTCAAATTTCAGTTAAGAAATAACGAGCTGTAAGACAAATTCAGCAATTAATTGGCAAACATGCACAATGAATATGAAATGATCTTTGTATATAAATATATTCGTCATAAAATAATGCTATATCTAACTTGAATATGAAACTGGAAATAAATTGATAGCTTACCTAGACCTAGATAATATCAGAGCCATATTTTCGACATCTGACATATTAACGCGTAGTCTTCTATTGATTACGTTATTACGAAGTTCCTCCACCTTCATCTCGAGGTCACTGAAAAGATTTGTTTCAATGTTAGATTAATATTCAATCCTCATCGTACCTGAAAATGAATTCAGTTACTGAAAAGATTTGTTTCAATGTTAGATTAATATTCCGTCACTCAATCCTCATCGTACCTGAAAATGAATTCAGTTAATGTTTTTTTTTTTTTATTAAGTAACTTCTTTCACCTTACTAAAGTCGTTTTATTTTCAGTTATCAACAAAAATAAATGAATTTCACAACCACTGATGAACTCGATATTGTCACATGCATCCCAAAAGACATTTTTTGCACTCAAATTTTCGGAAACGGTCATTCTTAGTCAGCCCAGATCCACTGGAATATTAAAAACCTCACTCTCTATATATCATCACAACCAGTTATGGTTTTATAGGATTAAATTCTGTGTCGTAATAAGCTTCAGCGAGAAAAATAACTATCTGAAAAGTTAAAATAATTCATCATTAAGTGTAAAATAAAATGAACGCTACAATATGACACCTGGTTTCGGTTCACAGTACTACAAGACTTGTGTAGCCTTTAACACAAAGGAAATGTGTCCATATTCTTGTAATGATATGCACTTTAACTTGAAAGCTGCTTTCAGAAGATATCTATGATTTTCATACAACTGATGCCACTTAGCTAAAAACAGACTGAATTGGAAAAGGAAGAAAAATTATTTATGAATCTCTGTAGACACAATCAAAAGATTTTTGAATCTTGTGATAACGGTCCTTATAGATTTTTTCTGAGATTTTTGTGCCAAACTGTTATTGTCGAGAACATAATAAGCCATTAGCAGAGTTGATATTTTACTGAAGTCAACAGACTTATGTCCCACGAGGTTAAAGGTCCCACACTGTTAAAAGAATACTAAGTACAATGGTAATCTGGTTATCAACCTGGAAGGACATGTTTAAAGTCTTAATGCGCCATTACAGCAGAAGTGTCGCAATACAGTTTTTTTAGCTTCTTATGGAAAATTTCTAATGATAATTGAAAATCTTTTGCATGCTGAATTTCGTAATATTGGAATAAAGCAATAAAGCTGAGATTTGCTCTAACTTTGATTTACATTTTTATAACTGAAATTGAAGACCTTGAGATATTTGAATAATTTAGCCAGTAGATTTTAATATCGTGTATTGTATACACCTATTCAAGGTTTGAAATTAGTATAAATCCTAATTTCTCAATACAGTAGTTAATAGACCTTGGATCCTGAAAAAGAAGTGTTCCAAAAGTATTTGTAGTTCTCATACATTGTAACGTTCAGGATCTTTGATTTAATCACACTAATATAATCTTGGTTCACCATTGTACTACCAGTGATGATGTGACATAATACAAAAGAATTCAAGTCTCCAGTATGTCTAAAAGTTCTTGAATAAATCACGTTTTTACTTTTTTTATTAGTAGTCATAAATACTATAAAGATAATATCTATTGATACTTTAAGTGCGCCGGACATTTAAGATTTCAGTTAGGGAAAGCAAGTGACGTTATTTGTGCCTGATAACCAAGGACTCTTGTAATAGTTTTGAGATTGATTGCTACGAAAAATAAGTTGCACCAGAAGGTCGATTATTTACAACAAAGAATGAGTGGTAAGAGCATAATTGCTTACAGATATTCTCAAACTGGTTGTAGGGATTGAGGGACAAATATATCCAGGAAAAAAAAGACATGTTCAATATTAAGATCAATCAATACTGATTTATACTCTAATGCTGGTGCAGTGATCTTATTATAGATACAAAGAGTGGTATACAAGAATAGCTGCCTGGATAATTTCAGCATACTGCAAATGAAGCTATAACAATAACCTAATAAGCTGCAACTTGATAAGACATATATTAAAATAAAATGTTTTAATGAGGATAGCGCTAGAAGCTCAAGGAATCCTGCATATAGATAATGTTAAGGAAAGGAGGTTATGAATGCTGTCATAATGAGAAAGAGAGAGCAAAATGAAACGACATGCACGAGAACACGGATTTAATGTATGTACGCAATCATCCACACAATCTCTCTCTCTCTCTCTCTCTCTCTCTCTCTCTCTCTCTCTCTCTCTCTCTCTCTCTCTCTCTAGGTTATACTTACGTATATTTTTTTAAATATGGATATTTTGAGAAAGGAGTCACGGATGAAAAAAAACTAAAGGATATATCCTATACGGATACCAGTTTAGGTAGAGGAAAGAGCATGCTTAACGAAAAGCTATAGCAAATAAGAATCTGAATGAAGACTTTTGCAGTTACTTTGCACACAGGCAGGTAGTTATTAAAAACAGTATGTCTAACAAAGAACTATCTTCAACCTCTGCCCAAGAATCAAGAGATAAGACCAGAGACAGAAAGTTTCACAATCTCCAGAGAACGATTGTAAGTACTACACAAAGCGTTCTTGAACGGTTAATACTTAGTAGTGTTATCGATGCTTTAGATACGACAAAAGAACAAGGGAACAATAAAGGGAAGGTTTGGTCATAATTTTTCTGGAAAGGTTTTAACGGTCTTCACTAATAATACGAAAATATAGACCTTTGTTTAAGATGAGGCAAAAAAAGGCGGAATTATTCCGAGCTATGTTAATATTCGCCTGAAAGAGTCTTATGATACTCGTATCACAGGAATATGAATATTGGCCATGAAATGAGAGAACCAGTCATATCAGTAGTAAACTGTGGTGATAAATCCAGCTGTAAGGAGTGAATCAATAGCCAAACAGAAGACTTTTGTACCATTGTGACAAACTAGAAAAGAAAAGTTGAATTGGCGAGGTTTTGAGGGATATTCCTTTGCTAAAGAAAAAAAAGAAGTATTTCTGGGTATAATAGGGTCAGGGATTTATGATTGCTCTCATACTAGCATTCAGAATTATATAACATTTAACTCTGTAGTGATTTCTGAGCCCTGTAGGTAATAGTGAAAGTGTTTTGTTGAATGAAAGTTTGGAAAAAGCTAAGAAGGGTATTTGTGTTTTTTTTTTTTTAGCAATAAATTATGATTACTCTATGAGAAAGAACAACAATACTTCAAGATGGTTTGTACTGACATCCTGTACACCGAAATGAGCTAACCATGTTTTTGAAGGGCAACGATTTTACAGATCAAGCCATGTCAGCCTCCATTCTTTCAGACAATGTCTCTACAATTTTTGTGTGCCAAGGCAGGATCTCAAGAAATAGAAACAAAAGTTTCCCGAAAAGTCAAGATTGATATTTTGTAGGCTATTACGTTGACCTTGGTCAAATTACTTTCGGCAGTTAGTAATAGGAGGGAACTGGGAGGGGAGGAGCGATAGAGGGTGTGGTGGATAAAAAGATGTGGTCAGGAAACCCCGAAAATTATCCAGTACAGTCGAAAAGGTAATAATCGAAAATAGAAATAAGATAACGTTAACCGTTTGGTCACGTTGTTGAATTAGTTTACCTTTCAACATTTTCCAGACTTTTGACTAAAGAGATTTCGCTATTATACTTCAAACATAACTAACATTAGAGATATATTGAAATGGGTAAAATTTTGATTTAGAATCTCCTGAAATGGTATGATGCCTTGATTTTAAAATCGCCATTTTTCTAGGAAAACCAGACTTATCCACATATACCTGTCAACCATAGGTAATTCGTTTTGTTATTTCTCACCCTTTAGATTTTCATCATAATGTAACAGATACGAAGGCGTCATAGTTTGTTACCTACAGGCAGTCACCGCCAACCAGATGTTTACCTTGACCTGTAATAAGGAATCCTCCTTGTAAACTATACTTTAGTTCCGCTCTGTAAACTTTATTCAATAATATTCCTCCCATAACTCTTGCTGTGCAAATAACAGAACATAGAGACGTCGGTTTTTCCGTAACTTTCAATGTTCACATTCAACTTTACAGTGAACAATTAATTATAACAGTAAAATTTATGGTTATGCTTATACATGTTAGTATTTACTCATGTACTACTTTCGGTCTAATTTTATATATTTTTAAATTTATACTTTGAGTGTATGTCAGTTTTTTTTATATTTCTTTATTGTAAATAAACTTTAAAGTAATTTGGTCAATCTCTGATTTTCTTTTGCTTTTTGATTCATGTAAGTTCGATGAAATATCTTCATGAAAATTTTGTTAAAATAATATCTTCCTGGTATTTACGTTAAAATAATGAATATTTTCTTAAGAAACTAAAGTAATAGAAAACATGCTTGAACAGATAACAGGCTTTTGCAAGAATTTTTTATTCGAACAAGATATTTCACAGATCGTAAAATGATAAAAAAACTGACTAGAAAATAACTTGGGAAAAAGATATAAAATAAGTTTGGCGGTGAAGTAAATTACGTGTATCGCAATGCATAAGGGTCAAAGTTTTATAATCCTGATATCATCTTGGCATTTAGTTATCAAAATTTCGTTTTATATATTGAATATCGTGTATTAAACAACACTATTCTCGTTTATATTTTACTGCTAAGTTACAAAGAATCTAATCCCCTTTAACTGTACCTCTTGTAACGACAAAAATATATTGATGGTAATACTACTGGCGAGGGCAATTCAACCGAAAATAATATAGAAACGTGAATAAGAACGCCCTGCGTGAATCTGACAGGTAGAGAAACCAATACATCGGTAAGTTTTGGCATTTCTTCGTAAAATGAAGGTTAGACAATGCCGTCTCGTGAAGCTGTTGTATGTGTAAATATGAATGACAGACAGACAGACAGAGCAATACCTACAGAGATCTTTGCATACAGGCAGGCAGACAGACAAACAGGGAAGAGAGGCAGACAGACAGACATAAAGGCAGATAAATAGGGAAGAGAGACAGACAGACAGGCAAACAAGTAGGGAAGAGAGAGAGGCAGACAGACAGACAGACAAACAGGGAAGAGAGAGAGACAGACAGAAAGACAGATAACTAGGGAAGAGAGACAGACAGACAAACGGACAGGCAAACAAATAGGAAAGAGAGAGAGGCAGACAGACGGACAGATAGACAAACAGGGAAGAGAGAGAGACAGACAGAAAGGCAGATAAATAGGGAAGAGAGACAGACAGACAAACGGACAGGCAAACAAGTAGGGAAGAGAGAGAGGCAGACAGACGGACAGACAGACAAACAGGGAAGAGAGAGAGACAGACAGACAGACAGAAAGGCAGATAAATAGGGAAGAGAGACAGGCAGACAGACAAACGGACAGGCAAACAAATAGGGAAGAGAGAGAGACGGACAGACAGACAAACAGGGAAGAGAGAGAGACAGACAGAAAGGCAGATAAATAGGGGAGACAGACAGACAGACAAACGGACAGGCAAACAAATAGGGAAGAGAGAAAGGCAGACAGACGGACAGACAGACAAACAGGGAAGAGAGAGAGAGACAGACAGACAGAAAGGCAGATAAATAGGGAAGAGAGAAAGACAGACAGACAGACAGAAACAAATAGGGGAGAAGACAGACAGACAAACGGACAGGCAAACAGGGAAGAGAAAGGCAGATAAATAGGGAAGAGAGACAGACAGACAGACAGAAAGGCAGATAAATAGGGAAGAGAGAGAGACAGACAGACAGACAGAAAGGCAGATAAATAGGGAAGAGAGACAAACGGACAGGCAAACAAATAGGGAAGAGAGAGAGGCAGACAGACGGACAGACAGACAAACAGGGAAGAGAGAGACAGACAGACAGAAAGGCAGATAAATAGGGAAGAGAGACAGACAGACAGACAGGCAAACAAACAGGGAAGAGAGAGAGACAGACAGAAAGGCAGATAAATAGGGAAGACAGACAGACAAACAAGTAGGGAAGAGAGAGAGGCAGACAGACAGACAGATGAAAAACAAAAACATAGTCAGAAAGGAGAAGAGAGAGAGAGAGAGAGAGAGAGAGAGAGAGAGAGAGAGAGAGAGAGAGAGAGAGAGAGAGAGAGCAATACCTACCAGAGATCTTTGTCGAGCTTGGTCATATCCTGCCTGTAAGAGTCTTCCTCACGCTGTATCCGGACTCTCTCAGCATCCGCTGACCCATGTAGCATGCAATCCTCATTAGCCTGAAGTAGCTTCCTGAGGAGGGACAATTAAGATGTAATTGATCAGGAGCTACTATGCTCTTTTTTTTTTTTTTTAACTCCGAGTAAAGTTTTCTGTACTTTCTTGTAAGTGCATTATCGACATCTGGAAGATCACAGGTGCCATTTGCAGTGCAGGTGTAATTACTTCCATACATTTATCTAACCTTCTTTATTTTCGTAATGTTCCTATGAATTTTAAGGACATAGGGAAAAACACTTAGATGAAGTGTTTGGAAATAAATTTTACCAATTTTATATTTCACCATGTTATATGAAAATTGTCACATTGTACACCCAACAAAAAAGGTTAATGCGTAATGCATTGGTTCTCTTGCATATATTGTATTGCTCCTTTCACTCTGTGTTGGAAACAATCCTGACCTTCTTGTATGCCTCAATGTCTTCCGAAGATTTCCTAATTTTACACCCCTTCGAACGAGCTATTCTCTCCCGTCTTTTCTACATGACCTGTGCCATTAACATTCTTTTGTATTACATCTTTAGTTATATCGACGTCTCTTTTCCACCGTCTTTACTGCAAAAACAATTCACTTTCACAGCCTCTTCCTTTCATTTTCTTTCTCACACAATCAATACCCATACTTCGTTTCCATAAAGGAGACTTAGCTCAACGGTTTTATCATGCATTCCAGCTTTGGTCTCACCAGAAACTCTTTTCCACGTTTCAACAACTCTTTGATTTCCTTATTTTATCATCGTGCCAGGATCCAGAGAAGTTCTTCTCTGGATCCTGCATCGTGCCACCATGATATGACTCTGGATTCGATTCGATAACCAGCAATACTAATCACACCGTTTTCTTGGCTTTATTTCATCCAAAGTACAGCAATGTTGCTAACTTTTTTAATTTGAAATTCCTCATCTTAGAGAGCTCTTCAAAGTCTTTCAAAAGTTTCCCAATCTGCTTTTTGTGGGACTCTCTCACATATCCAACCATTCAGTTACTTTCTCGGTTTAACAAAATCTGTATCTTTCACTCCAAAGGAATTAGATCGCCCGGCTCAGTTGTGAAAACTAATATTCACTACGCAATCCTGCATTTAAATACATAACCTTCCTTTGGTCAACATTCACTCTGTTTCTCCCTCTCAATAATGCATTTTAACGAACCTCCGCCAGTTTCTAGAATTTAAAGCAATTATCGTGTGTTACTAGTGAAACGTCAGGAAAAAGAAATGGTATGTCCCTTTCCGTGCTACTTAAGTTTTCGGCAAGATTCGATCTTATTTTTTTTTACAATTCCTTCAGTCTTCACATTCAAAACAAAAAACATTCGAGTCACTCTTTCCCTCTTACATTTTTCTCGTCAAAACTTTAATGTAATATTTGCGAATGTAAGGTAATTTTATCTGCAGTATGCTGATAGTTTATATATATATATATATATATATATATATATATATATATATATATATATATATATGACACTTTATCACCTTCTATGGAGTAATATTTTTTCGGTGTTACCTTTTTCCAATACTTCATGTCACACCCTCGACCGTTTGTGTAACTGCTATTCTAGAACTGACATAAATCTTTAACTTGTACTACACCCTTTCGTTCTTTGTTATTCCCTTACACAAACAACCATTCAACATACTGCTCCGATAACACCAGAGCTTTCTTCTATGAATCTCTGCGTTTGTTTTTGCTTTCTCTGTACGTTTATCTATTTCGAGAATATCCCCTAACTTTCCCAAAGACTCTTGCTCACATTCTCCTATTTCACTGACTCTCGCCGTTTCTGGGTTCACTTTCTCTTCGACTGCAATATCATACTTCATGTATTCTTCAACGCAATTCTCATTTATCCAGAACAGCGCTCTTTTTTCCTGTCGCAGTTCCAAAAATTATGTAGTTTTATCATGCAGTTATCATCTTACTCATTCCTATGCTCCAGTTACCCATAAAAACTTCTTACATTCCCATGGATCACGTTACTATTCTTTTATTTTTCATCAGAACTAATCCACATTTATTTTAATCTTTAATTGTTGACGGTTCTTCAAACATTATTATTTTTTTTATAATTTATGATTTCTCCTGATTAAACCGAGTCGTCTTGTTAACGTGAAGAATCCTTTCATTCCTACTGAAAATACTTGAAGCTTCACTTGTATTTCAGCCATTAATCAAATAAATCTCTAATGAAATCATTGCAAAATATGTCAAGTTACTTTTTCTGTCAATTTGCGTCAACACAAAATAAATCAAACTCCTACCATACCAATTTCTACCAACTATATACAGGCATAAATGTTTCTTTCTTTAAAACCATAAATCATTATATTTGTTATTATTAAGAAGAAAGAAAGATGACTGAATAAAATCCAAACGTAAGCATCTGAACAAAAATCAGCAATCCCCCCCCCCCCAAGTAAAAATCCCACTTAATAACAGAGATAGATGAAAAGAGCGGATGGGCAATTTCCCAAAAGAATACCGGCGAAGTTTCTTCATTTCTCGTTCGATCGATCATCTCTTTAAGACTTTCTTTTCATCAGGGACACTTGTGGTTCTGCCTCGCTGCATTTAATAAAACAGGTAAATGCACGGAGGAAAAAAGTAAATCTTTGGTAACACTAAAACTGATAAATGAAGTGAGGAAACAGTAAATATTTTATCATTGAACAGGTATAATAGCTGGACGCCAGTAGGATTCATGTTAGTCAAAATCCCTGTGATTTTCCTTAGAAGTCATTCCAAACTTGAGCCAACTTTTCAAACTTTATTGGGTCAAAAACAATAGATATTGCAACAGTTTTGCCTAACTATTTTGCCTAAATAGTTCAAACATTTCCATCAGAATATAACTAATTATGGCATATTATTTCTGAATTTTGAACTGGGAAAATCTGATGGTCACGAATAAATATATCCTTTCATTAAACTCAAAACATATAAAAAACTGTGTAAACCAGAAAAATGCACATAGCTAACTAAAAAAAATCGTTTTGTGTAAGTGTGTAAGGGAAATGACCAACTTTTTTTTTTTAGGAAATTAAAAAAACCTCAGGATATTGAAAAATTCTCCAAGTAAAATGGATTAAGTATGTCTTCTATTCTTATCTCAGTCTTCACAGAGGAAAACGTCTCGTGATTTCCCCCTCCTCTGGGGTACATAAACCCTTCATGGAAAAGCTGAATTAGCAATACTATTATATATATATATATATATATATATATATATATATATATATATATATATATATATATATATATATATATATATATATATATATATATATATATATATATATATATATATATATATATATATATATATATAATATAATGAATGTCTTTTACTGTGATACAACAATATAATATGAAGATGAAAAGGCCCATAAAACACAGTTTGAACATTGCAGCCATATATTTCAAGCACTTCCTTCAGTGCCCCTGTTCACTGGTAAAATATGGACAGATGATATGACGCAAGAGTATATATACGTAGGTGTGGCAGTAAGTCTCCGTTGGTATGCAGGTGGACATTGACCCAGGAAGGATGGAACTTAAGGTATTCCCTTGCGGTTTTTGGCTCCATTAATTCTCGTCTGGCGAAGTGTCTGGTGGTCGTATTTTCTGAAACACTTTCTTAAGAAGAGGCCTGAGGATTAGCTCTTCGATGTCATCCGATTTCCAGCGTCCAATTTCCATCGTTCCTGGGTCAATGGCCATCTGCATACCGACGGAGACTTACTGCCACACCTACATATGTTTTGCATATATACTCTTGCATCATATCATCTGTCCATATTTTACTAGTGAACAGGGGCACAAAAGGAAGTGCTCGAAATATATGGGTTGCAACATTCAAACAGTGTTTTATGGGCCTTTTTATCTTCACACACACACACACACACACATATATATATAATGTGTGTGTATACGTATATATAGTGTATGTATATATGTGTGTATACTAGTTTTTTGCACAAAATTTTCAGAGGTCTTGGCAATTCTTCGCCTGTCAGCATTAAAATGAAAACTGCTCTCTGAAAGTCTTGCATCCATATCTTCTCCGGGACTATTAGAAGAATACATTACCATTTCAAATAAAATAAGCACTATCTGATATCCGGATTGCCTTTTGAATATGAAATATTCGGGATCCGTGGGACTTGAATAGAATTCCGAATCTGAATGAATTAAGGGAGGAGGGGCGGAAATTTGTGTCACTAATACATAAAAACACTTATTTATTCCAAGATATCAAACCTCACATACAATATTAGATTAGCAAGGGTCGGGAGAAATCATTAAATTTAGTCTACAATCCTATGGCGAATTTTTCATTACTTTTAAAGTGCCCTTTACTCTTTCCTGTTTAATTTCAGAGAATTTTCCCCCTGCCTAGTAATCAGATTGAAAAATACTCTCTCTTGCATAAATACTAACTCCTTTTGCTTGCATTTCATTTATAATCCGTTGCCTTTACAACTTCTTTTCAAATTCCTCAATGATGTATGTTAATATACAATTCAAATTATTCATTCAGCCTTCTTTTATTTGCCGAATGAGTTGCTCAATGTTTGTAGGCTTTTCAGCTTATAATTAAGTTTTCTTTCATATTTGATTTGGTGACTTATGATCTGTGTCCCTAAATGTTGAAATGTTTTCCACTGATCGTTCTCGGAAGATCAGTGAAGCTAATGAACATTTGAAATCGAGTGGGTATATCAGCTAATGTTGGCTACATCATTATTTCGTTTGGGTTTCTATATGACGGAAATATAAAAAGGGAACTTATATTTGCGGACTTACCCGAACTTATGGGCAATAAACCAGACAATACCAAGAGGATAAACAATCTTAGTACGGACGAGGACAGGTGGTTTTATAGCTTGGAAAGGCATAGAAACTTACATAAGGAGTTTGGAAGAATAGTCAGTTGTCTAAGGCATAATTCAGAGTAACAGTCAATGGATCTTAAACAGAAGTCAGAACTCTCAGTGGCCCTAAAGCAGAAATCATTATAGTAATGGCTGGATTTCAATGAAAAGCTGATTAAGCAGTCAGTGGACCTATGACAAAAGGCGGAAGGATAGTTATTGGACCTTAGGTAAACGTCAGAGGAATAATTCGTGGACTTCTGGCAAAATTCAAGAGATTAGTCTTTGTTTGGGAGGTCCGTCAGTGCATATGAGGCAGAAGTCAAAGGGAAATTTTGAAGGATTATGGCAGACGTCATGGGAGATCTTCATGAAAGTTTTGGTGCTCGAGGTTGTGGGAGAAAGATATGTAATAATAACAAACCATGGCGGGTGAAAAGACATCACTTGGGAATGTTCTGCAATTTTAGGATTTGATAGGTAACATCTTACAGCACAAAACACATTCAGAGGTGGTGCAAGTATTGGAAGAGGTGCTAAATGCTGAAACAAGGGAAAGATTTTGAAGAGATCAGCAAAGGCGAATGACCACTTATCCAGTACCAGAGGTATGAACTTCAACTGACAAAAGAATAGATAATAAAGAAAAAAAAACGACTACTTGAAGTTTCACTTAATGAAATAAAAATACAGAAAGCTTGGTTAAGGCAAAATGGAACATTATTAGATAATACTTCGTTTTATAAGGTATATTCGGTACTAGAGGCTACGTATACGAACTTTTCCAGGGTATTCTTAAGTCTGGCTGCAACATTGTTGCTATTGGTTCTGTTAGTGATTCTGCAATTATCACATTTGGTATTCAACATTTGGCCTTCTTGCAACATCACTAATGGACTTCAAGTGAAAATGAGTTGTTAAAATATCCAGACAATGCAACTGTTATTAGTCTGTACATATTTCTTGCTCGTAATCTGAAATGACGTGAATACTAGCTGACCACGCAACCTGGCTGATGAACTTAAAATGAAAATAACTTGTTAAAAGATCCACGTAATATAACTGTTGTTAGACTGCAAATTTTACTTTCCCATAATTTGAAATAACGTGGATACTACCAAAGCAAAGATGTATAGGCGATCAATGATTAATATGGTCATAGAGGCTGAGTTCGTGGAGAGCAAAAGAACTTTTGTACAGCCGATCTTGTACCCAACTGATTTACACACGGTGTCGATGGACTGTGCACATGAAACAATTTGTACTGTTACTAGGAAAGTATAACAAATACTTAGTGCTGTCTTCAGTCACAAGCTCCCTTTCTTGAAACAACGAAAATCATACAATCAAAAGCTAATCATAAAAAAAATATATTTCTTGTGAAGCTCCTTTATCTGTAGAGAAATGGCTACAGTATCAAATATATCATAAATTTTGATCTACCTAAGAACTGATGAAGAGAACAAGGATCATAAAAAGGGGGAGATGTACAACTATCGAATATGAAAGAAATTAGTCCTAAACTAAGAAATTTTTATGTGCTTACAGTGATGAAAATTGCAACAAGCAAGCAATTTATCTAAATAGGTCTTATAGACGGATTTAAAAAATCCTAGAATGACGACGAGAACAGTGTCTAGATATAGTTATAAACACAACAATAAATCAAAGGTCAAATTAATATTTATGCAATGCATGCATGTATACATGCATATGAAAACACACTTTTGACCAAATGTGTATTTTGCATTTGTGAATGTCATAATAACGACTCAAGTTCTCAATTTCTTTATACTTTTTGGATATGCTGATTCACCAGTGAATCTCACCTCTGAAAGTTGGTGTTCTTCAACGATTCTTCAATTTGATTTCAAGGCTTTGCAGTGACAAGCGTATCCAGAGAGTGTGAAGAAATAAAGAAACTACGAGGCTGTTGTGGCCATTACAAACACGCCCATACACACACGCGCGCTTGCACACACTCACAGACATACATATATACACACATATGCATAAACATACACACACACACACACACACAATGGTGGCCGCAAGAAAAAAGGCTATGGACAATGGCGATTCATGCATTACGCATTCCTTTTTCAACTTCTGAGCCTCGGATGAACCCACAGTATAGAAAACTTCCAAAGAATAGGCCACTTCATAATCCTACATTCACCTTTATTTTGCATTCATTCTTGTGCGTTCAGGGTGTTACCTTTCCACTCCAATACCTCTTAAACATCATCTACCCAGCACTTTCTATGTGTTTCTGTACTTCCCCCTTCTAACAGTTTGAAACCATACACTCCTATCATCAATTTATAGTCCTCCATTCTGTCCACTGATGGGAACATTTTCACCAGCTCCTCTAAGTAACTCTACATTCCTTTCTTTTTCAATATTTGTAAAACTCATATACAAGGCAAAAACCATTGGTCTTGACAGACTTGAGTTTTTTTTTTCCAAAATTCAAAGTTTAATTTCATAAAATAGAGTTGCTTCAGTTATTCCCTTCACTCCTTTCAACCTTGGCTTCCATAGATACTTGAGGAACCTTCCTAATCCTTTCCAGATACATGGCATCTTTCTTTTTTTTTTTTTTGTTATCCTACTATCATTCGTTATATGTATCTCTAAATACCCATGAAGATCAATTGCTTTTATTCTTTCACCATCCATATAAATATTCACTATCGTCTACGTTTAAGTTCAATTGTCTATTATTACAAGACATCTAAACTACTCCCCTACTCCGTTCAGGTGATCTTCGTGTTCCTCATTCAACACTATATCGTCCACAAACGTCCAAAATTTCCGGTCATCCATAAATATATAGAGTAGCCATTGACACATGCCACATCCCTACCTCAGGCCCAGTGATAAACAAAACCAGTCACTCGGCCGCCTAAATATCTTAATTCTCTGTATCGCGCGTTCTCAGTACCACCCAAATTACCTCTTCAGAGTCACTGTTATATTTTTGTAAATCTATGTATCTCACACAGTTTTCTCCTATAATTTCAGACCTTCTAAATAACTGTATTGCTCAAAAATTTAACCCACAAAAGATCTTCTTTATCATTACTCACACTTTTCTTCCCTTATCACTCCTTCCCAGTCCCGACTTACATTCTCCATCAAAAATCTACCGAGTAACGTTATGCCTGTATACCTGGTAAACATCTACATCTCCTTTGAAAGGATGACTTCAGAAGACGGCAACGTTCTCATGTTTGACCTCCCTTCGAAAGCTAATCCCTCCACTGACTCCCAGAGAAGCTCATTATAAAAATAAGCATATGAAATATGCTTATAAAATATATAAAATAAGCACATGAATGAAAAGAGAGCACAAGACAGGCAACGAGAACTGTTGTTGTATATTACGTGATTTTGACAACGGTATCTCTCAGGATTTCCTTCATGGTGAGCG
>NC_089760.1:7857500-7867500 GCF_040412425.1 Macrobrachium rosenbergii | reverse complement strand
ATAATGAGGAACACAGGCAAGAAACTGAAATATCTTAATTCTCTATTAGACACTGCTTTTAAAGCAGCGAAAAGACTTTATGATAATGTCAAGGAAACTTAAAACTCAAAAGCCTCCATACAGTAGTGCTTTCAAAGGTATTCCTCATGTACTTATGAACTTTAGAATTAATATAGCATTTGATAACAATAGTGCAATGAAACAAGCACTTATAAAGACCTCTCTCTACAATATCAAATGATGTGCAAATTCTAATCCCATGTAAGTCCTTTGATAACTTTTATATCGGTCAAAATGCAAAATCATTGAAAAAGAGAATCGAACAGCATGAAATGAATAAATCAGATATTGGCAGGAGAACAGTGTAATCTTCGTGCACGTTAGTAAAGCAGTCTTACACTCGATTGGACAGGGGCAAACAAAAGATACTTCATTCTACTGATATACTAGAAACAAACATTATAGGGCCCAGTTTCATGAAATAAACCTTTTGTAAGAATAGTAAGGATACGGATATCAGTCACGGCATGTATAAACTTGATCCATTAATTTAAAAATATGTGCAATATGTATAGATTTTAAGAAATTAGCTGCAATAGGACCAGGCCACAAAGTAAGGGGCCCCACGCATGGACAAGCAAATTTAAAAGTAGAGTGCTGATCTCAGATGCTACTCTTCCTTCTTGTTCTTCCCACCAGTCAGGTGTGAACATCTGATTTCTAACTGTCTGTATGTTCGTTTATGCTGTCCCTCTATGATATACATTACAAACTTATGTCACTATCGTTCCTCGGGAAGTCTTCCTAGATATAAAAACGAAACCGGTTGGGATTTACACCTTGTGTTTTATTTTCCCTGTGGCATGTACATATGTGTATAAACATTACATATCAATGTGATAATGGATATACATATATATATATATATATATATATATATATATATATATATATATATATATATATATATATATGAGTTAACAAAGAGAAAGTTGTACTGTGCATTTCCTCTGATTTTAAGTAATCAGAACACCGATAAAATAGATTGAAAACATTCGGGATTTTACCATGATGGTGGGTACTTTCCAAAGTATAAGGATTACTCATAGCTTGTAAACGTCTTACTTGATGGGGAAATGGTATTTACATTTTCTTACCTTGTGTTAAAATTGTTGGTAAACACGGCTGGAAGCATTCAAAATGTACATTATAGATAAAATACAACCATAAGACTAGATATCAAGAAGAAATACAGGCACTAATGTGTATGCGTGAGTGTGTGCGTGACCATAGAGATTGACCATAAAAATAAACGTCAGGTAAGGAATAGCGTCATATTTCGGAGGTAGTTATTAGAATATTAATACATACATACATACATACATACATACATATATATATATATATATATATATATATATATATATATATATATATATATATATATATATATATATATATATATGTGTGTGTGTGTGTATATGTAGGGTTCACATTAGATGACGGCTGACCCAGGATTTTCTTTCTGTATTTTTAGGTCTTGTTGCAAAATTTTATTGTTGTTGACAAATACACTTAGGCGATACCCCTATTACTCTGGCCCTGGATTCCGACAGCTATTCTTATAAACAATTAGTGACAGATTTCAGTGGACAAGATGATTTAGAATATTTATATGTATTGGTGTGCGCATCTGGCTGAACGTTTTTGCTGAATGATTTTCTGAGAAAGAGATTTATTTGTAAAACATCTGTGATATCTGTCACAGTCGAAACAAGAGGTTTTGTATATTTTAGTTTCTCTGGGTTTTGGTTTATTTGTCATTAAATGCCGCTTTGTCGATGGCGTTTCGATAATTCATAGGGATTAGAAACAAAAAGATTAGCACATCCCGGGTTTTTGCTCGACTTTTTAATGCTGTGTATGTACGGGATTTTGATTTCATGACTAATCAGTCCCTTTAGGCTAAAATTGTGAAGTACGATCAGAAATTCTGATTTAGTACAATGCTTTGGCAGTCACCTGTTCAGGGTAGGGTTTTTTTTTTTTTAAGAAGGAAGATTGTTTGTGAATGAATTAAAATTTATATATGAATATTCTGGAGAAGAAATCCTTAACGTTTATATTAAGAAAGTGGGTTCTTTGCAGAGAGTAAATTTAAATTCCCTGCTATCTGTAATGATTGAGACACTGAATAAAAAAATTAATTTTGTTGCCCGTTTCCCACTCTATTTTCGATAAGAAACGGAAGACAAAATAAAAAATTTCTCAGCAGTTGCCGAGATTGAATCCAGTACCTGTCAGTATTGATTAGTTAGGTGTTATGCCGTGAGAAAAATTTTATCTCTTGGCTGGACCGTAATTAGATCGTCAGAATATGCCAACTCCTCGCTTGCAGTGCAGAAGTCGGTAACGGACAAATTTCTGTCCTGACTCCCTCTTTTTAGTTTTCTGTAAAAGAAAACTATTGCGATGGCTTTGTCTGCCTGTCCGCGCTTTTTCTGTCCGCCCTCAGATCTTAAAAACTACTGAGGCTAGAGGGCTGCAAATTGGTATGTTTTTCATCCGCCCTCCAGTCATCAAACACACCAAACTGCAGGTCTCTAGCCTCAGAGTTTTTATTTTATTTAATGTTAAATTTAGCCATGATCGAGTGTCTGGCACCGCTATAGTTGCCAACACCACAGGCCACCACCGGGCAATGGCTGAAATTTTCATGGGGCGTGGTTGAGAGCTTCATGCGGCATTATACGCTGTAAAGAAAACTCGATTGTGCCGAAGGAACGCATTTTTTACTTGTTTTATAATTAATGCCCAATTTTCCTATAGTTTAACCTATAACATGTTACACAAAACCTAATCTGTAATTACGTTTGTTTTTGTTTCATGTGGAATTTAATGATAATTTCTAAAAAGGTAAAAAAATTTTGTACAGCTGGAACATTTGGATTTAGTCTTAAAGAATCGCTTACAAGTTTTAAGTTTCTATAATTTTGTGTTATATCTGAGACAATGTTGTTGGTATTTACACCAAATCCCACACTTAACAAGAATCGGGCAAAAATGGCAAATGACATGAGATAAAACCTAACAATCATTGATGAATTTATGAAATATAACCATTCAAATAGTTTCTCATTTTTAGTTTTCTGTAAAAGGAAGCTACTGAGATGGTTCTTTGTCTGTCCGTCCGCCCTCAAATCTTAAAAATACTGAGACTAAAGGGCTGCAAATTGGTGTGTTGATCATCCACCCTCCAATCATCAAACATACCAAATTGCAGCCCTCTAGCCTCAGTAATTTTTCTTTTATTTAAGGTTAAAGGTAACCATGATCGTGCGTCTGGCACCGCTATAGATGCCAACAACAAAGACCACCACTTGTCTGTGGCTGAAAGTTTCATGGGCCGTGGCTGAGAGTTTCCATACAGCACTATACGCTGTACAGAAAACTCGATTGCTCTGAAGAAACTTCGGCGCAGTTTTTACTTGCTTTTCATAGTTGAGGGTTTGTTCCTGAAGGAGAACAACGCAAGAACTTATTGAGGGTAATCATGATAGTTTATTTTTTTTAAGGCCATTTGAATAAATGAGCAAATGTAAATCATCGCAAACCCTGGACTTGTTTCACTGATGACTAAAAAAATCTCTTTATAGTCGACTTTTCAGAGAAATTACATTTAATAGACGGGTTAAAATCTTCTTCCCACTCTGAATCCTTACCTCCGAAACAAGAGCTGCCAAAAGACTGGGGGTAGAGGTGCCTCACCCTGTGGCAACCAGCGAAACAATGAACACTTATGACACAATATGCATTGGATACTCATTTATTTTACAAAGGACGTACGGTCTGACAGCGTATATCAAGACTTATCTTTAAAAAATTAATCGTTTCAGTTGCATAGAATTCCTATAAACTGAATCATTGGTAACATTTAGATTTCAGAATAGCCTGAATCGTTAAATGATTTCGTGAAGTTTATGTTTTATCCCAAACACGCAGTTTCAAATTAGCTTCATCTTTAATTATGAGAATCCTTCAATTCCTTTTGTGATTTTGACAGACTCTTCTCGTAAAATCTCAAATTTCCCTGTGGCTCATTTTAAAGTCACGTGTAATACTAAGGTTATCCTTCAAATAGGCCTCTAACTAGTGTAGTATTTGACAAGCATAGTAGGTTTACATTCGTTAAGCTAAAGCTTGCATTAGAATGCCAAGAGGTTTGTGTCAGAGGTCCTTCTAGTTTGAAACTTTTGATAAAAAAAATCTTATCC
The DNA here is from genome assembly GCF_040412425.1 of Macrobrachium rosenbergii. NCBI lineage: Eukaryota > Metazoa > Arthropoda > Malacostraca > Decapoda > Palaemonidae > Macrobrachium > Macrobrachium rosenbergii. The sequence continues at coordinate 7,863,226 of NC_089760.1, read as the reverse complement.
ATATCATTGGGGTAGTCCAGTTTAAAGAGTTTACATGTTACTGATAACGCTAAAAAATAACTTTCTTCATTGTAAATCAAATCTGGGGTAGTCCATTTCTGAAGTGCGCGCGTGTGTGTGCGTGTTCAGACTGTTTGAAATAGAGCTTTCATGATATATCAGTGACCATAAAAACTGTTATGACATTTCTTTATTTATATGCAGTCACTTCACATATCCTGTTTGGAAATTCTGGATTCATTAATTGCCCAAGAAGAGTAATTTTCATTTCTCATCGCCTTGACACGTGGAATTCTGTGTACCTTTGTGCGTTGGTCTAGATAAATGCGTATCACACACAGAGACATGCCCACTTATAGAAATTACAGTAATATTAAATAGTAATTATGACACCCACTGGTCTACGTTTTAACTTTGAATCGATAGATAGGATGACTCAGTTTGCTTGCGAGTATCAATAAATTTTATTTAAATTTAAATTACTTTCCCTTGAAATGCTCACTAACCACCGAATAATTTTCTGTCAGGGATATTGATGTAGCCTGATCTTGGGTTGGTGTATCTGGAAACTAAATTAAACTTCTTTCATGAGGAGAAATATACACAGCTATCTATGGAGCTAAAATTTCTATGGAATCGTAATTTTTATAAAACTAATAGATTCTAAAATATAGTGAGCGCTAAATTCACTCTTTAACATGATGTCCAGTTCCTCTATTCCTTTACGAGATAAAAAATATAAAGTGTTTCTCTAATATCAAAATTTTAGTGCACAACATTTATCATTAAATATTTTCACATTTGTTGACCTTATTCATTATTCACAGTTATCGACCTTATTCATGCTTGCGTAGAAAGCACCTTTCATTGTGGTTGTTGGTCTCACCACTTCACATTCCTTCCTCTCTGTGAAGCGAATTCCAGCAGAGATTTTATAGACTCCTTTTCTTAAACACGTTCATTATATATTTAACCATAGATCTGGGTCACAATCCCAAAGTTGAAAATTTGTAAGGCCATAATCTCGAAAAAATAATGAGACTCCTTTGCTTTTTCAATATAATGATAATGTAATGACACATCAAAATCTTATTAAAACAGTTACACTTCGCATAACTTCTCTATCTATGTTAAAGCATTACCGTCTCTTCCAGGCTCAAGCTTTATTCTTTACCACTCCCTTTGGCAATTAGTTGGTTTGGTGACACGCCACTCAAAAATCTTTTAAAACGTAGAGCAACCAAATGAGGATGAAAGTTATTTTCGCTGGAGAAAGAAATGCTTTCATTCATTGTGTTTGTTTCCCTTTTACTTTGTTCACTGCTTATTATTGTTTTAACGCGTTGGGATCGCATTTCATGTTTTTGAGTTAATTTTTTTTTCGCATACAACATGATTCAAGTCTGGTCTCTTCTGCTACAACATTCTATTCTAGAAAGAGTTCCGCGGAAAAAGGGGAAAATACATCGATAATGAGTGCATTGTTTTGTTAATTCAGTGAGCGGCTAATCTTCCAACTTGGGAAACTTCCACTTCCTCGGTCCATTACTAGGTGCGGGGTGCTATCAAAAACTCTCTAAAATTGGAAAACCAAAATCTTATTGCGCAGAAAGTTATTGAAAGTATCCAAAACTTTTTTTTTATGATCTACTGGCACCATGGAATGGAGGACAAACAATCTGTCTATCTATAATAAAAAATTCCGAGTGGCTCTTTCTTGTTTGTCTGCCCAGGGTGGGGGCGGCGTAGGTAGGGGATCGGGAAGGTAGGGGAGACATGATACATCCACCCTCCTACTGCAAACCTGTTTGTCCGCCCCGGGTGGGGCTGGGTAGAAAGGGGATCGGGAGGGTAGGGGAAACATGACACATCCACCCTCTTCCTTCAAACCTGTTTGTCCGCCCCGGGTGGGGCTGGGTAGGTAGGGGATCGGGAGGGTACAGGTGACATGACAGGCAGCGCCTGTTTCCAGTGCAACGTAGCGCGCGCCATCAAGCTCGTGGTTAATATTCAAGGTGAAAGCGTTCAGATTTTACATTAAACAGCTGTTTGGTCATTTGGCAACACAAAAAAATCTATTTGACATGTAGAATATATAAAATGCTAGATTTTGTTTATTTATTGGTTGTTGGGTGTTCAAAATAACTTTCGTATGCAATTTTTGTTTTGTTAACTGTCCGACTTTGCTAAGAACCTAAGTTCATCTTACTATACTATTCGCTGCAATTTAACAACATGCACGATAGGAAAGGAAAAGATTCCATATTCAAATACCTTGATCCACGAATCGAAATTCTGTTTTAAATTACATCATGGAAATAAGAAAAACATAATTTACTTCTAATACTCTAATGAATATATAATTTCACACTTAAATTTTCTATGAATTCCACGGACAGCGAAATCATTTGTTTTGGTAGCTCCCATAACAGAATATTTTGACAGGAAGTTGAAAAACACATTAATTGTTATATAAAAGAATTTTCTTTTATGCTTAATGTCCAGCTGACAAAAATTATATATATATATATATATATATATATATATATATATATATATATATTATATATATATATATATATATATTATATATATATATATATATATATATATATATATATATATATATATATATATATATATATATATATATATATATATATATATATATATATATATATTATATATATATATATATATATATTATATATATATATATATATATATATATATATATATATATATATATATATATATATATATATTCTACTGTTTACTTTATACCAGATACGTATATAATTATAATAACCACAACACCAGCTTCACTTCCTAATTTTTCCAACTTTTGGGATATTCCTGTCATTAAAAAGTCTGATATCCAAATTCGAGAATATGATGCGATTCTGATGTCCTAAGCAGGATTCCAACACGCATCCAGAGTATCAGGAGGAGGTCATCTTGCCGACCTGACCACGAGTAGGATAAAAGTCTATTGCAATCTACGCATTAATGTACCTGACGAATCCAGCTAAATATATTACAGCTGGAATATATCGTAGCCAAGTGGGCGATCGTTTTTATTGCTTGTTAGGCTGAAATATAAGTATAAATATAAATATAAATATAAATATATATATATATATATATATATATGCTGGTCACTTTTTTACCAGATATGTATGTAATTGCAATAACCACAATGCACGTCAATAAACTTCCGTCGTTCTCGTGGCCAGGTTGGCAACGTGACCTCGTTTTGATACTCTAAATGAGGGTTCGAATCCTACTGTGGACAACAGAAGTACTTCCTAATTTTGCATTTGGATTTAAGGCTATATGGTAACAAGCGTATCCAAAAACTGTGATGATATCGAGAAGTTAAAAGGACACTGTGGTTATTACGTGCGTATATGGTGAAAAATGATATATATACATTCGCTTCTAAATCAATAAGCTATCGCAAAAACATAATAACTTTCTAACTATTCTACAAGACGTAAAAGTCATCAAATGGCTGATGTTTGTGGCATGTGGTTTGAGGCTGTACTGATATTTCAAAAAAAGCGGAGAAAAATGAAATATGTAGTCTTGATGATTTGATGTGGTTGGATGTTTTCGGAATAGAGGAAACGTAGGAGACTTGATTTGATGAATGAAAGGAACCTAGGTGTTTTGCTAATTAGTAAGACAAATTTGAAATGGTAATGTGTCCTAGAATGGGAAGGCCAAAGAAGGAATGTGTCTGGAATGGCTGCATGGCTAGGAAGGGGTAGCAGCTGTTTTCATGAAGACTCTAGGGGTAGGTTGGACGATTATTTAAGTATTAGTTCAAGGATCGTGTGAGCAAGGTTGATTCTGACAGAAAAAAAAAAGCAAAAAGAATGGATACATAACAAACTTGATGTGAACAAAAGTTAGATACTGCTGTGAATGAATGGGTGCTTACAGAATGTCTAGGTGAGGGAATGTTCATAAGAAATGAGTGGGAGGAAAATTGTTCTTCTATTCTATATAGATAAATGTCATAAAGGTTATTGTAAAAATGATTAGGGCCTAATGATTCTTGGTACGGTAGGCTATACAAGGAATGGTGTAAGGCAGGATTTTGATTGGGAACTAAGACAGATGATAGAATGATTGATGAGGAAGAACAAAGCGTATTTAGATGAATAAAAGGATGTGGGGATCAAGTGTTTATTACAGAAAATCTTTGTGAGAAGATTGCCAATGAAAGAAAAAGCTAATTTAGTCATACAAGGGTCTAAAATATCCTTATACAATCAATATACAGTCACTGGAGGGTGCAGAGGATATTTGGTACTGACACAGGTTTATGAGAACAATTAAACATTTGTATGCTAAAAGTGAAGAATACATACGAATATGTAGGTGAGAGAGGAACTCATATGTGTATGTGGCTGAGACGAGACGAGGGTGTGTCTTGTCTCCACAGCTGTATAACTCTGTGTGTATGGAGCGTTGTGAGAAATCAAAGACACAAAACTTGATACAGGTATATAGTTGTGGGTTGTGAATGGAGTTAAGAACTGGTAATGTGTGCAGATGAAAAACTTTTAATTGGAGATAGTGGAGAAAAACTTCAGGATTTAGTACAAGAGTTTGGATGTGTTTTGCAAGATGTGAAAGCTGAGTGTAAATGTGAGCAGATAACCATGAAACACAATACGTAATGTTGATAATCATACTGGAAGAATAAAGAAGGTTGATCCATAAAAGTATATAGGAGTTAAGTAAAGTATACCTTAGTTTTACCAGGCGCCTCACACTGAGGGACCTGGGGCAACCCGAACGAATTGTAAGGTCTGTAAGGTCTGATTAACAGCTCTCCTAGGGCTGGCCCGAAGGATTAGACTTATTTTACGTGGCTAAGAACCAATTGGTTACTTAGCAACGGGACCTATAGCTTATTGTGTAATCCGAACCACATTATACCGAGAAATGAATTTCTATCACCAGAAATAAATTCCTCTAACTCTTCATCAGCCGGCCGGGGGAATTGAACTCCGGCCCATCGAGTGACAGTCTGAAGCTCAACCGACTCAGCCAACGAAGGGCTAGCATATAGGAGTACAAGTAAGTTAAGAAGAGAGGCGAGTTATACAAGAAGTAGAGCAAGGAAGGCAAAAGATTAGGATCAGAACTGGAGAGTCTTATGAAACCTAAGTTTGAGGAGATTACTGCGAAAACATTTTTATTGAAGTAAAATGTTGTTGTTGAAAGAAAACCAGTGAAAAATCCTTACAAGAAGGTGTAAAAAGGTTTAAATAGTATAAACGATGAACAAGAGTGGTTCGAGATGGTTATATGGAAAGAAAAATGAAGCACATATCTTGGTGAAAGGAGTATATAAAGCATCAGGAAGGAGGAGGGGAAGACACAGAGGTGCTGGATAAATGAAGCGGAAAAACCCGTGATATCCAGGAAGTACGAGAATGCATGTGTGATAAAGGTTGGGCGGTTAAGGGAGTTTAGGGGTTCGACTCGTTATTCACGAGCCTTCTACCTAAATGCATTAAGCGGTTGATGTTATAGAAGCTTTCTGCCTAGTGTCATCCACTTTTCTGCAGTTAGAGCATAATGCAACAGTGAGCCGCCCTCTGATGGGAAAATGGCTTCATGTTGAAGATAAATACTTTTGGCCACAAATGCTCTTAATCATCAATGAATTTGCTGCAGTGAGTCTTCAGTAACAGATGATGGTGGGA